>NC_083643.1:3231158-3346158 GCF_963576545.1 Limanda limanda | reverse complement strand
CGTGTGTGCGTGCGTGTGTGTGTGTGTGTCCTGCAGCTCCATCTCACTTAGCCTCTAAGAAACACACCCAGAGGCAAGATTTATGTAAGCATGCAAGTGTGTGTGTATGTGTGTATGTGTGTGTGTGTGTGTGTGTGTGTGTGTGTGTGTGTGTGTGTGTGTGTGTGTGTGTGTGTGTGTGTGTGTGTGTGTGTGTGTGTGTGTGTGTGTGTGTGTGTAATGAGGCGTGTTTGTGTTTGTCAGACACAGATTTAAATGTTGACTGGGCAGAAGTTAATACTGTTTGTTGTCCTGTGTTGGTTTCCAGGTGTTAAATGTCACTACAGCAGAAAACTCATTTGTTGTGGAGGTCGACCGGAGCATCAGATTGATCATCATCACACGACTCGTTTCTTTTTTCTAAAGCACTTTTATCTTTTGTGCGGGAAGTGGAAACCCAATAAACGCAGACACAAATAGGCACAAAACACTGGAAATAGAATCTATGGACACAATCTCACACGGAGGACAAAGTCTATATATTTATTTTATAGAAGAATGTTTGGAAACCGATAACTTCTAAGTGATGAGTCCCTGATCACGCAGCCTGCAGGCGGTGGTCCAGTCCAGTGATTGGTCCAGGTGGGGGTCACATGATCATTCAGACATACTCGTATCAAGCATTTAACTGGAGTTACAGACTGGTTTGCACCGGAGGCTCCGACACCAGAGACGAGAGGAGCTGCATCTGTAGAACTTTATGAATACATATCGTAAAAAGGAACATGAACTAATGTCTCAAAAATCCATATACGCTCAAAAGTTATCCAGCTCATAGATGTTAGTGATATACAAATGTCTGAATCATTTAATAAAGAAGTGAAGTTATAAAATTATCCTGGTTCCACACTAATGTTTAATAGTTTTTTCCTTGACCCACATTCTGCTGCTAACTATCAAACAAACAAATATAAAAACATAAAAATAAGAGTGGGAGATTCACCGTCTTAGTCTTTTCACATCCGTGTTTTCATTCCTACCATCCTCCTCTCATCTCCTCCCTGGTTTCCTCTTTCCTCTCTAAACTCCTCCTCTGTCCTGTGTCCTCTGTCCTCAGTGATCCAGGACGTGGACACCTCCTTCCTTGTCTCCTCTTTCCTCTCTAAACTCCTCCTCTGTCCTGTGTCCTGTGTCCTCAGTGATCCAGGACGTGGACACCTCGTCCCTGGTTTCCTCTTTCCTCTCTAAACTCCTCCTCTGTCCTGTGTCCTCTGTCCTCAGTGATCCAGGACGTGGACACCTCGTCCCTTGTTTCCTCTTTCCTCTCTTAACTCCTCCTCTGTCCTGTCTCCTCTGTCCTCAGTGATCCAGGACGTGGACACCTCGTCCCTGGTTTCCTCTTTCCTCTCTAAACTCCTCCTCTGTCCTGTGTCCTCAGTCCTCAGTGATCCAGGACGTGGACACCTCCTTCCTTGTTTCCTCTTTCCTCTCTAAACTCCTCCTCTGTCCTGTGTCCTCTGTCCTCAGTGATCCAGGACGTGGACACCTCGTCCCTGGTTTCCTCTTTCCTCTCTAAACTCCTCCTCTGTTCTGTCTCCTCCGTCCTCAGTGATCCAGGACGTGGACACCTCCTCGTTTCCTCTTTCCTCTTTAACTCCTCCTCTGTCCTGTCTCCTCTGTCCTCAGTGATCCAGGACGTGGACACCTCGTCCCTGGTTTCCTCTTTCCTCTCTTAACTCCTCCTCTGTCCTGTCTCCTCTGTCCTCAGTGATCCAGGACGTGGACACCTCCTTCCTTGTCTCCTCTTTCCTCTCTAAACTCCTCCTCTGTCCTGTGTCCTCTGTCCTCAGTGATCCAGGATGTGGACACCTCGTCCCTGGTTTCCTCTTTCCTCTCTAAACTCCTCCTCTGTCCTGTGTCCTCTGTCCTCAGTGATCCAGGACGTGGACACCTCGTCCCTGGAGGCCAACTACCAGAGCTTCGCCAGCCTGATGGAGCAGCGGCTGGCCGAGCTGTTCCTGGTGGCCGGCCGGCAGGGCGCACCGGCGGCTCGATCCCGGCGCGCCACAACCGTAGGGAGCTACACTGTACAGGTGGGTGGGTGGGGGGGGAATTGTACCGTGTTGCTGTCATGATGAAAATGTAAAGATAATGTTTGTTCTTTTTATTACCTCAACTCAAAAATCCATTCAGCATCTCTCCACAGGGTGAGATCTTCTCCCATAAGCACAGTTTTTATTAATGCATGATCTTTATGGTACGCACTCAGATCCGAGGTTAATCTTTTTTTTTTTTAAACTTTTTATTTTGGATTTTGAATTTTGAACAGAAAGAAATAAAGGGAAAAAAAAAACAAAACAAAAACAAAAAAAAAACAAACAAAAAAAAACATACAACACACTCATGGGTGTAACAGTATATGGTCACATTCTTCTCAATACATCGAAGTACAGTGTCACACTATTCCAGGCACAGTGCATACATAATCCATTTTTCCCAACGTTCAACACATTTCTCCAATTCCAATCTTAAAATATAAGTCAGTCTCTCCATACAGTAAACTTCTTTCACTATCCCCCTCCACTGGTGCAATGTTGGGGGGTCAGTTTGGAGCCATCTTCGGGTTATAGCCTTTCTACCACATGCCAAGAGAATCTTTAGCAGGTATTTGTATTTGTGAGGGATAAATTCTGGTATTTTACCTAGATACAAAGTAGTAAAAGAGTAGTCTACTTTAATTCCCATCATCTTACATATTTCATTAGTTACTTCCCTCCAATATGGTTGAATTCTTTGACAAGCCCAAAAGATATGAAAATGATTGGCCATAATGGCTCCACATTGTCTCCAACAAAGCCCCGGACTCTGAGAGCCTGATTGCAAAGCCGTTATTTTAGGAGTGATAAAAAACCTCACAACATTCTTCCAACCAAACTCTCTTAATGATCTTGAGTTTGCAGTGGTTGCTTGTGTCTCACATATCTCCATCCAGGACTCATCTGATATTTCTGTACCAGACTCCTTTTCCCATTTTTGTTTGATGTATAACGTAGAGTGATTTTTGGAGGTTTGTATACTTTCATATATTCGTGAGATCAGTTTTTTAATGTTGTTTTTTTCATATGCTTCATGGAATATAGAGATCAGGTTATATTCTTTCCCCTTTTTGATTTGTGATATTTTATTAAAGTAGTCTCTGGCTTGTAGGTATCTAAAAAAATTGCATTTTTCCAATCCAAATGAGTTAGAAATTGCCTTATAACTCTGAAATTTACCGTTAGAAGTGAGTGAACAAAAGGATGTGATGCCTCTCCTAATCCACTGTTTAAAGCTCCTGTCCAGTCTCGCAGGTTCAAACTCTGGATCATATGCTACCCAATTCAAGACCCTGGCCTGTTTCTCTAACTGCAATTTCCTCAACATCCTAAACCACAGTTTAACCGTGAATAGGGTCCATTGATTCAAGCTGTTATAATTCTTTTCTGCTTGGCTTTTGTTTCCTAATATTGATTGTATTGGAATATCTGTCTGTGTAATTTCCAAAGACTTCCATTTAGATTCATAATTTGGTGTACACCAGTATACTAAGGGTTTCAATTGTGTAGCATGATAATAGGCCTGTAAGCATGGTAGAGCTCTCCCTCCCCTCTCCTTCTTCAGCTGCAGTGTCTTGAACTGTACCCTTGGTCTTTTACCGTTCCAAATAAACCTTGAAATCCACCCGTCCCATTCATCAAATTGTTTGGGTGGTATCTCCAGGGGTAAGGACTGGAAGAGGTAAAGAAATCGTGGCAACACATTCATTTTGATTATTTCTATTCTATTGCTCATATCCAGCGGGAGCATCGTCCATCTAGAGATGTCTGATTTTACCGCTTTGTTGATGGGGCCATAATTCATTTCAGAAAGCTTCGACATATCTTTTGGTAGATTTATTCCTAGATATTTTATTGTGGAAGAGTCCCATTTAAAGTTGTACTTCTTTTTTATATCTGGATGGGGAGTATAATTAAATGTAAGGGTTTGAGTTTTTGAAGTATTTAGCTTATATCCAGAGTATGAGTTGTAAGTCTTTAATAGACACATCAATCTGGGGATGCTCGAGTCAGGGGTTGTGATAAAGAGCAGGACATCATCCGCAAACATACAAATTTTATGTTCCTCTCCTCTAATAGTTATCCCCTTTATCTCAGGATCCTCTCTAATTGCTTGGGCCAAAGGTTCAATAAATAAGGCAAACAAGGTCGGGCTCAGGGGACATCCCTGGCGTGTCCCTCTTTCTAGGCGAATAGTTTGTGACAGGTTTCCATTTATCCTAATCCTGGCTGTTGGAGAGGAGTATAACGATTTAATACATGTGATGAAGCAGTCCTTAAAGCCAAATCTTGCAAGTACCCTATACAAATATTCCCAACCTACTGAGTCGAAAGCCTTTTCGGCATCTAGACTAACCAACATTGCACCAATTTTGGCCGAAGTAACATGACTCATCACCTGTAATGTTCTCCTTAAATTATCCTGTGTCTGTCTATTTAGTACAAAGCCTGTTTGGTCCAAATCTATTAGCTCCGGGATAATAGCTTCCAGCCTTTTAGATAGGACTGAGGCAAATAGTTTATAGTCTACATTGAGTACTGATATCGGTCTATATGAGCTGCATTCCTTTTTATCTTTACCTTCTTTTGGGATGACAGAAATGACTGCTTCCTTCCATGACTGTGGGGCTTCTCCTGTTCTCAAAGTGTGGTTAAAGCAGTTAAGCAGCATAGGTGTTATTTGTGTTCTAAATGTTTTGTACCATTCAGACGAATATCCATCTGCACCAGGAGCTTTATTAGTTTTCAATCTTGAGATGGCTTTATTCAGTTCTTCTAGCTTTATCTCAGCCATAATTTCTTTATTCTGTTTTTCTCCTATGGATGGTAGGTCCAGCGAACTTAGAAACGTCTCTATTATTGTGGTATCGGCTCTGGTTGGTTGAGTGTACAAGTCCTTATAATATAATTCAAAAGAGCGTTGGATGTCTTCTAGATTACCGCTCATATTTTTTGTCATAGGGTTCCTAATTTTATATATTGTATTCTTTTCCTGTTGTTTTCGTATCCTCCAAGAAAGGAGTTTCATAGCCCTCGATCCTGTCTCATAGTACTTTTGTTTGGTAAATTTAAGTTGTTTTTCAATTTCCTCATCATATATACCATTTATATCTTTTTTGATTTTATTTATTTTAATTAATATTTGAGGATCTTTTTGTTCTGTATGTCTAATCTCTAGTGACTTAAGTTCCTCTTGTAATTCGTTAAGTCTTTTCTGTTTTTCTTTTTTCCGTGAGGCCGTAAGTGCAATTATTTTACCTCGAATTACAGCCTTTGCTGCATCCCACAAAGTATTAGGAGACACTTCTCCATTATCATTATACTGTAGGTATGTTTCAAATTCCTGCTGGATCTGTTTCTGTACTGCTTTGTCATTTAAAATGCTTGTGTTAAGCCTCCAAAGTGTATTTTTCCGTTGGTTGTTTAAATATAAGGTTGAATATACGCCTGAATGATCAGATACGTCTCTAATCCCTATCTCACAATCTCTGACCCTATGCCAGTCTGATTTATACATAAATAAGTAATCAATCCGTGAGTAAACAGAATGACAAGGGGAGTAATATGTAAATTGTTTTTCTATGGGATGGGACTCTCTCCACACATCAATCAGGCCCAGTTGTGTAAGCATTCGCTGAACCAAGATGGCATTTGGGCTTTTCTTTTGGCGTTGGTTAGATGTATCTAATTTTGGTTGAAGTTGGATGTTAAAGTCACCACCAAGAATCAGGGTTCCCTGTGTTTCCTTTACCATCAATTCGAATATTTTCTTAAAAAAAGATTTGTTACTCCCTGGGGGAGCATACACATTAAATAAAGTTACTGCTTCATTATCTAATTTGCCTTTTACTAAGACAAATCTCCCTTCATTATCTTTCACCTGAGAAATAAATTCAAAATTTACTGCATTGGGGATCAGTATGGCCACACCTCTCCTCCGGCCTGATTTATGAAATGAATAATAGGTATTTTGAAACCCAAGCTTTTTTAATTTTTCATGTTCAGAAGAAGAGAGATGTGTCTCCTGCCAATATATTATCTGCTGCTTTTCTCGCTTCATTTTTGCAATAATTTTACTCCTTTTTATCGGATTATGCAGCCCATTGACGTTCAGTGTGACTACTTTATACTCCTGACGATGCATATCTTTTTCCAAACTGTGTTAATTTGTGTGACATTACCCATGATTCCCGAGGTTAATCTTAAAGATACGTTTAGGTTTAATCCAGCTTTCCCTTCCAGCTGTTAAGCATCGCTCAGGTTTCAGCTTGTTCTTCTCTCACTGAAACAAATTCTACTTGCTAAGAATTTGAAATAGCTCGAGAGACGTGATCTCATATCACATTTAATTAATAACTTAGTTCTGTGATGCTACACGTATTTCTATGCTTTTGAATAGGATCTATAAGTGCCAAGACTTTCTTATATTAACAAACTTCATCAGCACATTTCTTTAGAAAGACACCAAGAAAACAGAAAGAAAACATGGATGTATAGATAGATAGATAGATAGAGTACTTTATTCATCCCCGAAGGGAAATTAAGTTGTCGTAGCAGCCGGTATATTTGAATACAATAAAATACAATACAATACAATAGAATAAAATTAAAAATATTGAGGTAGAAAGAATAAAAAACAGAAGCACAAGATAAAATACAATAAAATAGGTAGATAAGGTGCAGTGTCAAGATGATGGTAAAAGTACTGATGATATGATGGTAATGGTATTGTTAGACAGTATATAAGAATAGTACAGTATATATAGTATATAATATAACATAATATATATTTATATATGATAGTAATTATACCAATATAAAAGCAGTATATGGTAATAATGGCAGCAACAGTATATATAATAGTTATGGTGGTATAATAATAGTAATTATAACATGTACACATGTATAAATATGTGTATATAGACTTACGTAAACAAGAATATACAGAGAGTATGATATGATATATAGTAGAAGTATGAATATGAATTTAAGTATTTGACTATACAATAGGTAATATAATATACTAAGAGTCTAAGAATATGTAGACAGAGTGTGCAAAAGACAATATTATTGTATAAAATGATATATAATATCAATATGGTATATATGAACACATATCACATATGATGTGAAGTAAGTGTATATGGAGCGGTTGTACAGGATCCACAGTGCAAGGAGACAGGTTTAGTGCAGTGTATACATTTCATTCATGTTTATTAATATCAAATGTATTTAAGGATTCTGCAAATAGATTTTCATGTTGTTCTGTAGAGAAACTATTGAAACAGTCAAGATATGAAAACAGGTTGGAGCATTTAGGTCAGTGTCAGTAGTTGGATGAAGACCAGGGAACGATTTACTTTAATAAACGGTTTCCATATGAAGGATTGTGTGTGTGTGTGTGTGTGTGTGTGTGTGTGTGTGTGTGTGAGTCACCTTCCTGTCCCGTGTTCCATATTGTGCAAATTAAGACAACGATTTACTCCTCCCAGGATTTATCCCTTACGCTCCCGTGAGGTTTAATGGGAAGTCACAGTCGACCAGTTTAATGGCTGCGGAGACAGAGGGGGGGGGGGGGGGGGGGAGTCAGAGGAGAAGTCATCCAGCCATTTAATATCACACATCCCTTCCTTTTTACTTACGACAAAATCAAATTAGCACACCCGATTAAATCCTCTGATGTGTTCGTCAAATTCAAATAAGATGTTTGATGTGTGATGAAAGGAAATTGAGATTTGGAGTGACTCACTGTTTCCTTGAGTGTCGTTATCTCGCCGCTCTCGGCTCGTCGTGATCAAAGCGTCGCAGCTGATTCACAGTTTGGAGAAAGACGACATTTCTAATCTTAGGTTTGAGCAGATAAAGGATTTTTTTTTTCTCTATTGAATCTGTCCTTGGATGTGTTTTGCTGATTTTTTCTCTATCTTTCAAATAAACTAAAAACTTTCTTTTGAATCTAGCGTTTGTCTAGATTGTTGAAGTTTTTTCTATGAACCAACAGTGATTTTGTGATAATTCAACATTGGTTTATAACCATGTAAGAAAGGATATATTTGCTAAATATACCACATAATCGATTAAAGTCTGAAGAATGTTATTCAGAACAATTGATTTTTATTTGGATTAAAAAAGGAAAAGCTTCATTTGATCCTTTCTGTTTATTCAAAAAGAAACTTCCTTGTCTCCACATGTGTTACAGATTTCTTCAACCTAATTATGACAATTTCAGATAGTTTTCATAATTCAAGTCATTTTATTATAATTATACCTTCGACTTAAATAGCACTTTTCAAGGTAAACAAGGAAATTAAACCAAATAATGGGCAGCTGGTCAAAAGCCACGGACAGGAGGGTCTGGGATGGGGTCCGGGGGGGGGTGTCGGACAGGTGATGGTGGACCAGGGCCAGAGGGTCACTGGGAAGCCGGGGCTTGTTTCAGGTGTGAACCCTGGCAGCAGAGTGATGCTCATACTGGAGCCGGACCAGTTTCCTGCTGGGAGCCGAGATGGGAGGTGACCAAGCCGAGGATGAGGATCCCTGCCACAGATTCAGGGAGATGAGCCGAGTGTGGAAAGATTTTTGAGGGATTTTGTAACGGATTTAATGTTGGAGAAGTGGAATAAAAAGGAGTTGAATCAAACTTCCTGGGGGAAGGCGGATGGAACAGCCGTCCAGGGACAGAACTAAATCTCCCACGTTTCAGAGAAGCTGAGGTTGATGATCTCCATGTTTTTATTTCATGAAAGCACTCGACAGGAGGTTTGGAGCTGAGATGAAGTTGTGTCTCATCAGCAAAGCAAAGAAAGCTTATGTCGTCCAATTAAAAGCAGCGTCAGCATCAGGCCTGGATATTTGAACACTTCTCTTTGCTTCTCCTCCAGATGGTGAGCATCCGCCGCCTGCCCGGCCCCAAGAACCCAGCGGAGATGACCTTCTACGCCCAGCTGAACGGAGCCGCCCTCACTGGGACCACTGCTGCCAAGACCCTCAGCAGCCTGGACTCCCAGACCATGGCTCTGACGCTGGGATACTTCGTACAAGTGCAGGCAGAACGTGAGTTTACCTCTGTCATCAAACCTCATACGTCTGAGGGAACAAGCAAGTGAGACACAATGCAAAGTTTTATTTACTCAAACTCAACGGCGTTTGCAAAGTTCCCTCTTGAAACCATGATCTGGGTTTTTTATCTGGACACATCGTTTCTGCATTTCTTCTTTTGTCAGATACAAGTTTCTATACCTGCAATCCAGTGGTGGGAAGTAACAAAGTAGAAATACTTCGTTACTGTACTTAAGTAGATTTTCCCCATATCTGTGCTTTACTTGAGTATTTATTTTCCTGACGACTTTTTACTTTTACTCGATACATTTGAACAAAAGTATGTGTACTTTCTACTTCTTACATTCTCAAAACTGGCTCGTTACTTGAGCAGCGGAGGTTCTCTCTCTCTCTCTCTCTCTCTCTCTCTCTCTCTCTCTCTCTCATCTAGGGTTCAAAATTTGTAAAATTATACATTATATACATATTGTTGTTATAATTTTTCAGTCAGTTGAGATAAATCTTGAGGAGAAACATTTTGGGTTGTTTTGTGTCTGTATAGGACTTCTATAAAAAGCACTTTGCATTTTTAATTTTGGTACTTGTACTTTTACTTTTGATACTTAAGTACATTTCAACACCAGATACTTTTGATACTTAAGTACTTTTAATAAGAGCTACTTTAAGACTTTTACTCAAGTCATTTTCTGACGGGTGACTTTTACTTTTACCGAAGTCACTTTCAGGTAAGATATCTGTACTTTTACTCAAGTATGGCTTTCAAGTACTTTATACTCCACTGCTGCAATCAAACGCAGATATGTCTTTGATCATATCGTCCGATATCACCTTTACACTTATATTAAACTACAGAGACTGCAACATGTTGGTAAAGGAGCTGAAGAGATGTTGTTAGACCGACTCCACTCTGGCTTCTCATTTCCCTCCAGTCGAAGGATCCACGTCTTGTTGTTTATATTCATTAGTCTAATCTTCAACCTAATGTATAATATATTGAATCAGAAATATTAAATCCTATATTGCATTTAGCTATTTATACATTAGCGTGCGTGGAAATTACACATGTGCAGTCAATTCACAGAGCTCATTTCTCCTTCAGCAGCCGATAGAGAGACGGCACCGGGCCGAGAACACTCCCAGTTTAACGACTCTTCGGGGGTTTATCTGCTGAAGTCAAGCGTAACGGTTTTGGCTTCCAGTGACATTCCGTAGCATTTGGGTTTTCCATAAATTTCCATAAATTTCCATAATGCCCCCCTGCATCCAATAAAACGTCAGAGCGTCAACCCGCGTTGAGAATCATGAATTCCGAATCAAAGATTGTTGTTATCTAACGCAAAGTTCAGGAGGTTCTGTTCCTTCCAGGGATTATCGAGCCGTGCAGCAGGATGTTGGTACCGAAGCTGCTGCCGAGGACAGAGTGTTCCTCCGAAACTCGTTCTCCCTTTTAACATTTCCCTCTGAATCTGTAATTAACAAACTGGACAGATACCAACAACTCTGAGCGTCTTTCCCAGCCTCACGGTGCTCGGGACCGGAAACTGAACACGCTGTTCCTGTAAAATTCATTTTGTTTGGCTTTACGGGCTCAGAGGAAACAAACTGGGTTCCTCCTAATGATGGAAACACTTCCCGTTGGCAAAACTGCTCGGTGGCAGAGAAGCTCAAAGAAAAAATATGTAATTAAAAAGACCTTCTATTCTTAAAAACCGCTGCATTGTACTTTAAAGTATTTTTGCTATTTATTATACAAGATAGGAAGTATTTCAGGGACCCGTCATGTTTGTCCTTTGGTATAATTTGACATATTCTTTAATTATGTTAAAGAGCAACACACTAGAAATGTCTTTTATATTCTCCACACGAACACATAAATATAATGATAGATTTAATGGATGAATTTGGAAACTTTTCATTTTCCTCAGACCCTCATTTGAGGACCACTTCTTTTACCACATTCTGGAGAGTTTCTACAATTACAAGTATAATTTACGACTTCTGTTTTTACATTTGTTGTACAATCCACAGCTTCATCATAACTGGGTACAGGGTGAATATATTTAATGAGCATGTTGTGTCTCATTTAGTAAGTGGATTCTGTTCCTATAAGTGTGTAAAGGTGCTGGAAATATTGAATTGGTTATGACACCGGTGATTGTCAGTGACCTGCTCAGACCTTGTATTAACATTCATTAACTCAAACTGATAAAACCTTTGGTTATACCAGCTGAAGGAGACTCATCCAGTCTGAACAAACAATTTGTTTTTGTCATCAACTGCTCAGGAATGACTTGTGACAATTTGTGTTTGTGTGTTTGCAGCTGTTGTAAAGATTCCGCCCGGCAACCTGTGGATCATGGCCGTCCTGACGCCGCTTTTCCTGCTGATGGTGGTGATCGGCATGGTGGCCTTCATCCTGTGCAAGAGGAACCGGGTCATCTTCAAAAGCGGCGCCTTCAGGTCGTTCAAAACCCGCTCCAAGGTAAAGACTCTCATTTTTGGAAAATGGTATTTTTTAAAACCGAGGAGTTAGTTGCTTTGTTTCTAAAAAACGATGGAGAAGCAAAGAATAAGACCATGGATTTTTTTATTAGGGCCAAACCTAGTGTTAAAAACGCTTAGCATTTTCAAAACAAAATTCTCAGTTTGAGGATCTTGAAAACTCAGGAGAAATGTGGAAACGTAGCAGAAGTGACGCAGCCATAGCTTCCCAACCCTGTCCCTTGATGTCTTTATTTTACCTCCTGCTGTGTGTCTCCTCTCCTTCTTCTCCTCCCTCCTCTCTTTTCTCATTCTTCTCCGTGATCTACCGTTCCTTCGCTCTTCATGAGCGTCGGGTCTCCTCCCGAAAAGCTTCCAACGCCGCTCCTTCACCTCAACGTCGCCCCAGACGCCAAATCTTACATAAGCTTACATAACCCCGGCTCTGAATATGTGACACATCGCACAGCAAATCAATTGTGTTAAGTTATTCCTTCAGGTCAGAAGAATTGAACGCCATCTGTGCGATGCCTCACTCGTTTGTTCTCCCGCAGCCCAATCGCCCGGAGTCATTGCTAATCATGCATGCTGCAAAGTCTAATCGGGCGGGTGAGTGTAGCAGGCCGGGCTCAGCGTGCTGGGAATCGAACCTCCGGGTGATGCTGGCCCTTTCACAACTGTAGCATTCGCTCAACATCAGTTAATTGGAGATTAAATGGAAATCAATCATTTTAAATGAGCGTGAGTGAGCAGCAGATTCCTACCAGCCGGGTTGATCGGGTCAGGATGTTCTGCCGCTCGTGAACAAGAGAATCGCTGGGAAGCTTCTGACGCAGCTCCTTCACATCGTAAGGGGACATTTGAGGTGGTTCGGGTATTTTACAAGGACACCTCCTGGACACTGGGATTACCGGGCAAACCCAACTGGGGCGTAGACTCCAGGCTGGATCCAGAGCTCACTGGAGGAACTACATATCCCATCTGGCTTTTGGAACACCTGGGGAAGAACTGGGAAGTGTGACTAGGCAGAAGAACATCTTGGCCAACCTACAGGGAAACTTACCTCTGGACCAGAACCTGAGAGATGATGGATGGATGTGTCCGAGCAATGAAGTGGTTTCTAATGTAGAGAAAAAACAAAGTCTATCACCTGAATGCTGGATATTACCCATGATCCTCTGCTTCCTGAGCCAGAAGAGCTGCAGCTGTAACAAATCCACCAAACTCTGTTTAGAATTCTTCATGTTTTCAAAGTTTCTTTAAGGTCTGGATCTGGTCAACGGGTTCCACACAAACCTCTGATCCCCAGCCCCCCCGACGCTATGAATAAACCAACACACAGAACATTTCTGTTGAGATCAAAGGCTTAAAAGCTTTGACCACGTTAAAAATATTCTGTCAGAAGAGAAGTATGTTTACAAATGTTTTCATGGTGCTCATGACAAATATCCTGATGCAGCAAGAAATGTTCTCTTCTGGGCAAGAAAACCAAAAGTGTATTCTATCCTTTTCTATCCATTTCTATCCTTTTCTATCCTGTTCTATACTGTTCTATCCTATTCTTTTCTGTTATATTGTGTTATATTTTCTCTATTCTGTTCTATTCTATGTGAACTCCTCCCTGACCTTGTTCCTTTGACCCTCTCTTTGTTTAGACGTCATACAGAAGGGAGGCCAGTTACCACCACCAGGTATTCACTGAGTCTCTGGTCAGGTGGATGTCTGTCTGTCTGACTGACTCACTGACTCACTGACTGACTGACTCACTGACTGACTCACTGACTCACCGACTCACTGACTCACTGACTGACTGACTGACTCACTGACTGACTGACTCACTGACTCACTGACTGACTCACTGACTGACTGACTCACTGACTGACTGACTGACTGACTCACTGACTCACTGACTGACTGACTGACTGACTCACTGACTCACTGACTGACTGACTCACTGACTCACCGACTCACTGACTCACTGACTGACTCACTGACTCACCGACTGACTAACTGACTCACTGACTGACTGACTGACTCACTGACTAATTAACTCATTGACTCACTGACTCACTGACTCACTGACTCACTGACTCACTGACTCACTGACTGACTGACTCACTGACTGACTCACTGACTCACTGACTCACTGACTCACTGACTGACTGGCTGACTCACTGACTGACTGACTGACTGACTGACTGACTGACTGACTCACTGACTGACTCACTGACTGACTCACTGACTAATTAACTCATTGACTCACTGACTCACTGACTCACTAACTAATTAACTAATTAACTCATTGACTCACTAACTGACTGACTCACTGACTGACTGACTGACTGACTGACTGACTGACTGACTGACTGACTGACTGACTGACTGACTGACTGACTCACTAACTCACTGACTCACTTACTCACTGACTGACTCACTAACTCACTGACTGACTGACTGACTGACTGACTCACTAATTAATTAACTCATTGACTCACTGACTGACTGACTGACTGACTGACTGACTCACTAACTCACTGACTCACTGACTCACTGACTGTCTGTCTGACTGTCTCACCGCTTTGTTGCAGCGTTGCTCAGTTGTTGTACAATCTGGTTGTTGGCTGGTTGTTGGCGTGTTGTGTGCTGCCTGTCCTTGTTGCCAGGTAAACTCTTGCATGTGGCTTCTGTGCTGTGGACATCATATTATTCCACCATCCTCATTGGCCGTCTGAGATCAATCGGCAGCGGGAGGAGGAGGAGCAGGAGGAGGAGGAGGAGGAGGAGGAGGGGGGTGAAATACCTGTAACGACGGGGTTGTTTTAAAATTCACAAGCACGTTCCCTAAGAACACAATCGTTTGGGTCGGAGTCGATGGACTGAATTAACGAGCTAAGAAAAACAAGCTGAACTCTGCTGGACGGAGTCGGGGTTAAACATCAGCACCTGCAAACCAAACCCATCTATTCCAATTCTGCAGAATATAAAACGGGACTGAAGCTTAGTCCGACTCTCTGTCTGCCTTTTCTCTTTTCAAGCCAATTGTCTTATCCTCTTATTAGAAGCCCCCCCCCCCTCAGCCCTGCTCTTCTTTCATATGAGGATTAGGTTATAGCTGCATTATCGTGTGTCGCCTAACGCACAGCAGCACTGGCCACAGACGACGGATTAAAAATCACAGCTGTGGGTTATTTCCGTCCGGCCTGTCCTCATCCCCCCTGGAGGCCGATCGAGGTAAAGGGAGGACGAGTGTGTAGGTGAGACATGTTCGTTCAAGTAATGGAGCCGGTGGACAGACACAGACACAACAGAGGGTGAACATCGCAGAAATGTTACGTATATACACCAGAGCTTGATCAATTTATTGGTTGATTGCTTAAAATCTGCCTCTAGGAGCCTGACACAGATATATTAGTGTCAGTGTTTGTGTTAAAGACACACAAACAACTTTATTTCACAGAACAAACAACGCAAATATCATTTATGGTCATATTTATTTAATTCTTTCCTCGTTTTTCTATATGTTAGAGATATTCCAATACTGATACCTGCTTCAGATATTGCAGAAAATGTCAGGTCGGTCTTTTGCGTGATCACAAATCTGTGTATAAGTATTTTAGTTTTACTTTTTCTCATTAGAAGTGATTTCTGGTTGTGTAGCGTTAACCAGAGCTGCTAACATGTAAATATCACATTGGAAAAACCCGGAAGTAAAACTAAGACTCCAGTTAACAGCTTTTTAATCAAAGAGATGTTTTGTTTTTGTAGATTCTGTTTTGCTTGTGTTTTTAACACATATATATATCAGTGAATTATTCATGAGGATCAGGATCAGCTTCCAAAAATCTATATTTGTGTGAGTCTAACATATAAGCGTGTGTGTGCGTTCTCTCTGTTCTACTGTTTTATTTGCTCCGAGCTTTTGTTGATTTTCCCAATCGTTTACAAACATTTAATGTTGCTTATACCATGTTTTTTTTTTTTTTTTACGAGGGAGCATGAAATATTAAAGAGCTGTGAGATACGAGCCGTCACTGTCGGTGCCGTGAGGCTGAACTCGCTGCTCTTCTCCTCCACAGCCGTGTTTACTCTCTCCCGGTCCTGAGCCGTGGCGTGCTCCAGCAGATGAGATAAATATTTTACTAAATGCATTTGGGGAAAACTGCAGCTAAACACTTCTTGTTGATTAAAAGATGGGTTCAAGTTTTCTTCAAGTCGTTGTATCCACGTTTCTGGACTCGACGTTAAACAATTCACAATAAAAGACGCGACAGGAAATGAGAGAAGAGAGAACAACATGTTCTAACATCGTCAGCATCTAAATCGGCAGGACGAGCGGAATGGTTCTTTTCTGCTGTGATTCAAGTATAATAAAAAACAAAATCCGCACTCCTCCCCCTTCTTTAATATGAATCTTCTTTTTAAGTGCACAGATCCTGTTTCCTTGCTGAGCTGCAGAAGAGACACAGAACGAGAACTTGAAAAGAAAAGAATTTGCTGCAAAGAAATCCGCCTGATTTAATTAATTTGGTTTTTGGGGCTTTGGCCGGGAGTCCAAATGCAATTTTTTGCATTTAATTCGTCCCAATTTCTTCTTTCGCCCTTTGCCTCAGGAAAACATAAATCCAGAGCCAATGGTTATCTGAGCAATTATGAAACACAAACCCTTCTGACACTGGGATTCGTTGGGAGTGTGGAGGTGAGGAAAGAGGCTGCAGACGTTGTATTTCTGTCGCTGGTTCTGCAAACTCCTTGTGACACTTGTTAATGTGCAGAGTGCAGCGGGATGAGAGTCGTCCTGGAGAGAGAGAGAGAGCGGCTGTCAGGAGACTCCTCCGTCTCGAATGTGTTTGTTTGGATCATGAAGTTACGACGTGATCAGACGCCATCTTACAAAGTATTACAGCCTCAGACTCTGAAGCAGCCTCTCGGAGACGCTGCTGCAGAATTTAAAAGCACAACGAGTGCAAAGCTTCACTTACACGTTCGCTTGGGTAGAGACAAAGGAGGCGGGGTCAGTGGCCGATGCTCTCATCCTCCTTCTTGGATTGGTCACTTCGAAATCCGAAGCCAATCACTGATCTTCTAACCTCGTACTTAGCTGCAGAATCATCAAGAAATGTCAGAGTTCGAGAAGAAATAGGAACAAAGAGTCACTTAACACAACAGCAGGGGTGTTTACAGTGTGACCCACAAAGAACGCAGGTATGGATAAGATGCGATAAGTTAAGATAAGACTTTATTGATCCAAAGCTGCTGAAATTCACTTGTTACATCAGCACATTGTCAAAATAAAGACGAGATTAGAACACGTGAAAGTATGAAATAGAATAAAATAAGCATATCTACACCTTTCTTTGCAAATAACCGTAAATTACAGGCAAAGTGCAGTGGGACAGGATGATTACATCATGATTTGTACTGTATAATTACAGAAAGACGTATAATATATAAATTCATATGGCAGATGTCTGATTCTTTCCTGAGTAAACCTTTTTTTTAATGTGCTTTATCCAGATCCAGATGAATATCACATATTCATTCCAGGTGTAAGCAGTAATAATAAACCCTGTTGAGTTAATCCACTGCAGCAGCTCAGCTCTCCGTCGCCCTGAAGGACGACCTGAAGCCGCTGGTCGATACCGGGGCGTGTGTGAGGTGCGCCCGTGGGTTTAAGCATTAAAGAGACTTCCAGCCAGACTCTCCCACTTCATCACTCGGCCGGAACATCCATCAAAACGCTTTTCTCTCCCTCTGTGGCTCCGCCCGAAGCCGAGAGATCCTCAGATAGACGACCTGCGTGAGTTGGAATCAGCAAAAGTAGCAGCGAATCCATTTTCTTCACTTGAAAGTTGCCGTTTAAAGGACTCGAGGTGTTTTGCATTTTGCTGCATCACGGCCCCAACCTGCCCTGAGAGAAGATTCGTCTAATCTGTTCAGCCCCCCCGCCCCCTGCTGTGTCTTATTTTACTTTCTAAATGCACCCCACTCTTCAGGAGAGCTTTTCTTTCAGCATGCGGCCCCTCTGCGGTGCTCTTCCACCATCCGGCCGGCTCCAGCTGAATTTAAATCAATATGGCCGCCGGGGGACCGGAGCGTATCTCTCGTCCATCTGCTGCACCTCATCAAGCTGCTGTCGGCTGTTTGCTCCGAGTTAAATTTAGAGGAGAAGCTTGTTTGATAGTGCGAGCCGAGGAAAGTAAAGTGAGGATAATGTGGTGACGCTCTCGCTCGCTTCACACGGCATCTTAGAGTAGAGGAAGTGGTCGGACCCCATGTCTCTCTCTCTCTCTATCTCTCTTCTCTCCTGCTAATCTCCTCCATCACTATTATTAACGGTTGTGTGTGAGTGTGTGTGCGTGTATATGTGTGTGTGTGTGTGTGTGCGCCCACAAGCCCTGTCTGCAGTCAGATCTTCATTAAACGCAGCTTGCTCACAAGATTAAGGCGGCCGTTTGTTAAGTCCACTCGCTGTCAGGAGATATGAAGAGAGGTGGAGGAGGATGAGGAGGAAGGAGGAAGAGGAGGAGAAAAGTAAAATACCGCCCATGACAAACGCTCAAGGTCGCTCCCCCCCCCCCCTCTCAGCCCTGGGAATCCATACTGTCTCCGACCCATCAGCCGCCGAGTGACGTGTCAGGTTCACTCTCAGTTCAACCGCTGACCCCACGTCTAACGTCTGCTTCTCAATAATCCATACGCATAATGCACATCGGTGGGGGGGTTATATTTGGAACTAAGACACACACACACACACACACACAGACAGGGGAAATTGAAGTTGTGTCTATGAACAGTAAGAGGCCACCGGCAAATTAATGTTTGCACTCTCCATACATCTTCACAAGAGACACAACTGTCACCATACATCACTTCAGCGGGTAGAGGTTACACACACACACACACAAACACACACACACACACACACACACACACACACACACACACACACACACACACACACACACACTTTCTCATAGTGTGTGTGAGTTCTATATGAGCATTTATCAATTTCCCGACACTCATCCACAGCAGCCTTGTGTGTGTCTGTGTGTGTGTGTGTGTGTGTGTGTGTGTGTGTGTGTGTGTGTGAGCTGGCTGATGGCACAGTGGTGTGTATGACTGATGAATTATTAACAACGCCATCAGCCGGATGCCCACACTGCCTAACCTCACATGCTCTGCGGAATTGAGCATGCATCATCAAATGCATTAGGCGTCCCACTTTAGTGCCTGCTCAAAATAGAAAAAGGGGGAAAGCAAAAAAAGGAAAAAAAAGAAATCAGGGTTCCGTTGGCTTTGTTGTGTAACCTCAAAAAAACTCTCTCTTCTTTTCTCCTGCTTCTCTCTGTTCTGTAAATTGAAAAAGTCCCTTGCAGAGATGTGAAGAATGTGTCGGGCGTTCGGAGGATTTAGCAAAACGCAAAAAACGTTCCTTCTCTTTGCGCCAAAAGCTCTGACTTCAAAGGAGCAGCTCGTCTTTGTGATTTATCCATTTATTAATTCAGAGTTTCTCTTAATGCCCACGGACGTGTTTGACGGCTGATTAATAAGAAACAGGGAGAAAGGTCGGATCTGTTAGCGTGTTAATTGTGAAACAGCTTTGACGTCTGTTGAGTTGGGATCTCGATCACGAGGAAAATGTCAATCTCTCACTTTAAATGATGACAAAATTCATCATATACTTAACTATAAACTTGTTTTATGATATTTATCTGTCCTTTGTTATGATAGTTGTAATAATTGTTGAATTCTCTGACCATCATTAGCGTTTCTGCTCCTTTGAATCCTGCTTCACGGCTGATTTCCTGCTCACGCTCATTATCACTGCTTGTAAACGACATCGACTTCCTGTGTCTCCTGCTCATCGGCCTGCAGCGCTGGGATGGAAATATGAACTTGTATCATCCTGCAGTGTCTGTTTTCTCGTTTTGTGATGTTTGCATGTGCTGATCGTTGTTATTCTGAATTGAGTCCATCAATCCATCGGAGGAACTGAAAACTGAACCAGTTGTCGATCCTTTGAAACTTGTTAAACTTTCGCTTTTGAACGTTAGAGCTGCAGAGTTGAGTTCCTGACGGATCGATGTGAAACCCGAGCTTTGAGCTTCGTGTCTCTGACCCTCGTGACGTGTCCTCGTTTCCTCCTCCAGCCGGTCCAGGGCTTCGACTACGCCAAGAAGCACATGGGCCGCACGGGCGACGACGCCGTCTCCGTTACCAAGGAAACGCTGGTGCTGGGGCTGCCGGTGCGAGATGCTCTGCTGTCCCTGTCCCTGGATAAGAAGGTTCACCAGGACGGGACGGCCAGCAAGAGGCCGCCATCGGCCGACATTCACAAAGGAGGGTGAGTGACTGACTCTTTACTTCGCTTTAATGAATCCCTGATCGTTCATATCTGATGCTGTTTGTTTGTTTAATTAAGTTTCGGGAAGATATCGAACTTATTTCAAAATTCTGTCAGGCCTGGACTGGAATGAGGACTCAGAAGCAGAGAATATCACGTACCAGCACACTTTATTGATTTCAGAACCTCAATGCAGAGTGACAAACAAGAAGGCTATGAAAAACTCACTAACTATATCTATATAATAATATAATACTTGGCAAACAATAACTGGGGAAAAAAAACTTCCTAATAAATACAAAACATACACTAGAAAAAGAAAAAGCTTTTAAACATAAACCACTCCCGAAGGAGGACAAACAAATGGCAAGAGCAAGAAATCAAAAGCGCTCCCGAAGGAGGAAAACCAAACTACTAATAAATGGGGCAAAAGAAAAGGCTCACCTAAACAGGAGGCTCAACAAACTAACTAAATCTCTCTTAACGTAAATCGCTCCAAAAGGGAGGAAGAAAAACAGTTTACAAACAACACAAAACAAAGCTAAACTGGAAAACTTTAACAAACAAAAAATCACTCTCAAGGAGGAAACAGAAAACAACTTACGTGGCGTAGCAAGAAACTCTTTGGCAAAAATGACAATGACTGTGGGTAAGGCTTAGGTGCACGAACAAGAACGAAACACTTCGGCACAAGACAAAGGGGAGACGCAGACTATAAGCACATGAGGGTGAAGGGAACAGGTGGAAACAATCAGAGACAATCAGACCGGTGACACATGAGGAAGGGCAAGTGACCTGAAACGAGAGGAGAGTTAGGATTTCAAAATAAAACAGGAAGTTACGAGACAAAAACCCCAAGACAAGACAAACCTCACCGCGGTGTGACAAATTCATCACAACTGTTCCTCAAAAGTGAAGCTGAAACGTCTCATGAACCCCACCTCCTCCTCCGAGTTAGTGGATGGGACAAAGTCAAAAGTCGAAGTCGACATCTAATACGTGTTTCTCAAACATGGTCTCATTTGTGGATGATTTGCCAAAACATATTAATTCAAAACATTACCATTAAGGTTTATTCTGGGCAGCCAAGAGGTCGAGGTTGTTGTTGAAGTTGGTGATGATGAAGGAAACTCAGCCGACCTCGTTCTTGTTTGTATAATATGTTTATTACACTGAAGATCTGCAGGTAAGGGCGGGCACCATGGTTACACCCGGAGAAATCACACGCCAACAGTGAAGTCTGACTCCCAGGGGTCGGACACACAATATATATAGAGAGAGTTTGGTTGCGCCCATTACTTCAGGTAAATGCCGTCCCCCCATGGGATTTCTGACTAAAGAAGGACATGCTTTTGTGTCCGAACATGAAGACACATTGGTCAAGACGATCCTTCTACACCCATCCATTAGCTGGTCAGAGGTCATTCCCAAAGTCAAGGATCATTTCAAAAAGGGAGAGAACTTCCAAGATAAACATCTGGAAGACTCTCTGAGAATGTCTGAGAGTCCAGAAGGCAGGTATCATAAATGTAAGCCTGTCATTATGTTTTGAACACACGCCAAAATTATCTACTCTAACGAATATATACGACACCATCACCTGTGATTCTGCAGTGAGTTGAAATAACAGACGATTCTTCAGTTCCCTGCTCGCTGCCTCGTGGAGGAGAATCACAAAGTCCTGCAGCAGCTGCTTCTTCACTCAGGGAAACGGTGACAGACCCTCGAGCAGACGTCAGTGTTGAACCAGGAAGAAGCAGCACAGACTCCCTGAGATCCACAGGATCTGAGGATAAGTCCAGTGTTAACAAGGAGCTGTTCACTGACAGAGGGAACACATGGCGTCTCAGGCAGGAAATGTTGAAGTTGAATTCAGCAGCTTTTCCGAATTACTGAGTTTAAACTCTGATTTGTGTCTGATCTGTTTCTGTGGAATCTTTTAAAGACTAAGATTTAATGTAGTCACATATGTTAAAATCTGACAAACTAAACAGGAAAATATGTGCGGGTTGATCTTTATTACATCACCGTTCAATTTACTCTGCTTACGTCGTGCTTAGAAATTAGTTTTTTAAGAGTAATGTTTACAAAGTTTGTAATTTAATAAAACTACAAACAGGTTGATAACTGATCGTCAGCCAGTCCATTTCATTTAAGTGTCTTAAAATTAACTTGTTGAAACCTTCAGAAACCCTGATTGTAAGAGCTAAGGAACGTAAAATGTTAATTTTATCATGAATATATATTAACCACAGTTATTTTGAGCGGTTTACAGATAAACACCTGAATGTGAGTCATGGTTTTTCAGTTCCTGCTTCATTATCCAGTTTATTTACAGCATGGACAGAGTTAAAATATCAACTTGATATATTCTGTGAATGGCTCAACTCACACAGACAAGTAGTAAAGATGCCAATGGGGAAAATAATGTAACACAGAGAAATGAAGGACGTTTTCCAGCCTCCGGCAAAAGCATCGGTCCCCTCGGAGAACGAATGTTTACATCAAAACAGTTACTGATCGTAGTTCTGCCTTCACACCTGTGTCAAGATTGTTTCAGCTTAACTAATCATTAGTTTGTGGGATGAGAATCCGATCAGTTACAAACCTCTACGCTGGTTTCAGGAAAAGTTCATCAGGCTTTTGTCACAACTGAATCTGATCCAGAGCTTCCAGAGGAGGAGAATAGTCAAAGTTTTACAAAAATATTAGATTAGATTAGATTAGATTTCTTTATTTATCCACACAACGGGGAAATTCACTTGTTACAGCAAAAAGAGAAAAACAGAATTTAAATAACAGTGCCGAAGCAACAATAAAAAAGAAAGATCAAAATATATACACTACTAAACTACACATAATGAGAGTAAAAATATACAGAAAACAAAAACAACCTGCAAAACAGACACTGTGCAAAAGCAGGTACTGGGGAGAAAGTGGAGTGATGTAAGTGTTATTGTAATGAAAACAAAAGTATTATAAGTAATATTGCAACAGTAGTGACCATGATACAGAAAAAATAATTAAAAGTAAGTGACCATAATATAAATAATACTACAAGATAGTATAAAGGAAAATATAAATATTGCAATGAATGAATATAATCAGAATACAGGAATAAAGTCATATTAAAGTTATTCTTCATTTCAAGGTCTCACAAATTACAAAACACTTGATTTGTCTCATCAACTCCACATGATCATTAGTATCAGGAAAAGATTGTGAAGAAAGAACCACACAGACACATTCTGTTGTTGGGTATTTTTCTATGAACCACATAACTTTTTGGACTTTCTACTTATCATTATTGTCTCGTCTATTCTCTGCGTGAGCGATGAATCCGATTTATAAACATCTGGCGAGATCACACAGTTATAAACGTATATTCCTCAAAACATGCAAATCAGTTTCATTCCCAGCAGATTCACTGAGATTACCACTCGTGATCCGTTGTGTTCGCCAACACCGAAAAACCCTTTAGAGCAAAGTGATGAAAACATATTTTTAAACGTTTCCTTCCCCGGACGTTTTCTCTACAACACTAAGCTCCTCCCTCCCGCCCACGTTCAACTGCAGCGTCTTTCCTGCAGGAGCTTTGGAGTCGGAAATTAAACGCATCATGCCTCCTCTCACAGAAATGCTAATTGAGAAACACACACACACACACACACACACACACATGACTGAGCCTGGTTTTAAACACAAGTGAACGGAGGTGGGATTAGTTGTGCTTTGCATCTCAAGGATGATAAACACATGTATATTTATAAACCTGGTACAGTCGCGCCAGAGGGAACCATTCAGTGCAACAATGATGACAGGGTAAAAAGCTGGAGGAGCTGCCACACGGAGATAATAAGCTTTTTACCGACCTGCACACACACACACACACACACACACACACACACACACACACACACACATGCGTCTCGAGGGGAGCCAGCTCTTTAAAAGAAGGAATCTCAGGTTTAATCTTCCACGCTGTTTATGCACTTATTATAAAATGAGGCAGCATCTCAGACCCTGTAAGCAGTGCAGCCACAGGAGCCGTGCACCAAAACAACAACAACTACAACAACAACAGAGGATGCAATTATCCCTGGACTTCAGAGCAGGGAGGGAGCACGGGGCGAAAAACTTCTGAAGGGAGTTTTTCTCTCCTCAAGTGCACGGACACACAAACAGGCTCGGGTTCATAAATCAGAGGGAAAGGACTTTAAAGACAGATGAGCTGCAGGAAAACCAGAAGCTGAAAGTCTCTCGTCCTCTGCACCGGACACCGAGAAGTCTCACACACTTACAGTCGAGAGGGGCTCAGTTGCATAACTGTCATTTGTACATCTGTGAAATGACTTGTGGTTTGCAGTCAGTACAACCCACACACACTTCACTGTGGGCTCCACATCATGCAAACAGAAAAGGAACATTGAAATGAAATGTTTTAGACTCCCGGTACTGGATCAAATCTCGGTTTGTTGAGGTGAAACCCTGCAGCAGCTCTTCTGTTTCCAGGAGGTGAAGCAGCAGCAGCTTCATAGACAGTGAATTGATTGTGCTGCTCCTCCCGAGAGCTGGTGGTGTGTGTGAGGCTCGGAGGAGGAACAGGAGCTGGGCCACGGACGTGACTTCACTGGGATTATTGATTCCTCCTCTCGCTGACCTTCCCGACAGATTCACTGGGAACACGCCTCGGATTCCTGCCTCCGTCCCTGCAGCTCTTTGCTTAACACCACCTGACATTTACTGGGACCCGGCTGCAGAGTGTGTGTTCACAGAGTGTGTGTTCACTCAGAGTGTGTGTTCACTCAGAGTGTGTTAGCCTGTGGCTCTGTAATGTCCAGTCTCACTTATCTGTGCGTCTCTCCCCACCTGTAGAACGGCCTGTCACGTTGTGTCTCTGCTGTGGCTTACATGCCCCGAGGCTGTGTGTGTCTGTGTGTGTGTGTGCGTGTGTATGTGCGTGGGGGGGGGAGGGATACTGGACTGTGTGAGGCAAAATCACAGTACAAGTACCTATGGTTGTGTGTGTGTGGGTGTGTTTGTGTATTCAACATGGGTTTCCTGGTGTGTGTGTGAGTCAGTTATCATACATGTTTTTGCATGTTTTTGTTGTTTAGACACAATTGTGCACTTACGTGTGTGTGTGTGTGTGTGTGTGTGTGTGTGTGTGTGTGTGTGCTGATCTCTCTCTCTGAAGACCTTTCATTCAGCTGATTGTTGATGTTCAACTTGTCCTTTTGCAACATGACATTTTTTTGAAATAATACAACTTTATACTTCTTTAATTAAATACACAAAGAACTACAGTTTACATTAGTGCAACAGGCACATTCAAGTATTTCATTAAGTGTTTATCAGTTAACAGTCACATCATCACTGTGTTATTCTCACTCGCTGTCTGACCACCAAGTGTTAAAGTTATTTTTTAAAACCCCAGAATAAAATGGATCTATTGTGTTTTGACAGAATGAACTGTCTGATGATGTCCTCATTGTGAACATGCTGAGACTCACAAGCCCTCCCCTCCTCTCTCCTCCTCCCTCACTTCCCTCTGTTGCCATGGCTACTGTAGACGGTTGCCAAGCGAGGAGGACGGCTCGGTGTCGAGCGGCGGCTCGGCGAAGCTGAACGCCAGCAAGAGCTCGTCGGCCCGTCGGACGGCGACCGGCAGCAGCACCAAGAACGCCAAGGAGGAGCTGCACAAGAGGAGCGCCAACGGTGAGGAGGAGGAGGAGGAGGAGGAGGAGGAGGAGGAGGAGGAGGAGGAGGAGGAGGAGGAGGAGGAGGAGGAGGAGGAGGAGGAGGAGGAGGAGGTATCAGCAGGGAACGATTGAGCTGTGATGAAAGACAGAAATAAGATTAAGGATAAACTGGGGGGGGGGGGGGACTGTGGGAGTAGAAAGAGACGGTGGATGCATGTGGAGACAAAAGTCTGACAACACAATGAAACACACACAAACACACAAACACACACTGCTCCTCTCGCACACACGGTCCTGATACTTCACCCACAGGATCATTAATATGAACTCATGACGTACACAAACGCATTCAATCCTTCAGTGACTCAGCGTCCTGCTGCATCACGGAGCTGACGACACTGACTCTCACAGCACTTACTCTCTGGTCTTTTTTTACACACACACACACACACAGACACACACACACACACACACTCACACACGCTGGTTACACCTGTCTGCCGAATCAAAAGAGACGTTTCAGACTTCTTCACTTCAGGGTTTTCCAGGTGTTTCTCTTTGCAGATGATTCACTTTACTCCTAGGGGTCGGCGCTGGAACTGCAGCGTGCAGATAGAAGTCACGTGAGGTGTTTTCAAAGACACACAACCCACAGCACGGGATTTGTGTATCGGAAAAACGACGCATCATTAAACACTCAAGATTCTACTTCATCATAAATCACTATTAAAATCAAATAGCATTTATAATTTTAATTACAGGGATTGTTTCTTTCCCGTCTTTCTACCGAGGCTCTGGGTTTATTAGCAGATTAAACACAAATGAATGAAAACAACTGTTTTTATCACACGTTATAGTTTATCACTGCTTAATAAAACGTTATATTAATGATTTACAAGCTGTAAACGACTGTATGGAGCTGGTTTAATGCCAAAACCTCAAAACTGTATTCAAAATTATAAATCAAAGAAATAAATTTGACTGTAAATGCCAAAAATAGTTCAAAATACACCACGATTTAGCAAAAGTACAACAAACAAGATAAATTCATTAATATTATTAGAATAAAGATGCAGTTTTCATTTACGTGACATATTTAAGGTTTGAAATCAGACGCATGTGTGGAACATCTTGTTAGTTTTACTTTTGTATTTTAGTGTTTAAGGTTCACAAAAAAACGAAATACTGTTTTGTCTCATCTGCTCCACATGATCCTAAATATCCGGATTGTGAAACAACAGGAAACAGGAGGAGAAGAAACTCATCCAACACTCGTTCCCCTTGTTCTTTAATCTCCTTATAAAACAACTATATTCCTGAAATCTCCGAATTTGGCCCTAATACTTTTTAATCAGAGACAAATCCGTATCTTCAAAGTAAAAAACAGAATGTCCCAGGATCGTCTGCTGCTCACGCTCTCATCTCCTGAACCTGTTATCAGCCGTGGCAGTGAACACATCCTCGATACGACTTGTTCAGCAGAACATTTTCCAGCTGGCAGAGTCGTTGCATAAACACGTCTCTGATCCCTGATAACGCTGCGATGTTGCTTCTGTTCGCTGACACTCGGAGACGCTGTGGCTCTCAAACCCTTTTGCATCAGCAAACCAGCGTTCACAGTAATTTGTGTCATTTATTGTGTTTATGCAGCCGAATGAGTGAATGGAGGGAGGAGAGGACCAGTAATTGTCTGATTTGTCACCAGATTGCTCAGGAAACTGGAGATGGACAGTTTTCAGTTCATATACTTGTGATCTGTTAAAGAAGATCTAAGATAAGTTCTGATAATCAGCACGACCGAAGACAGCAGGAGACGTTGCACTCAGGTTTCACTGCCAGTTCATTTAAAGACTTAAAGGAATGAAGTGACACTTAAAAAAACTGACACGAGAAACCCCGTCTCCTGCCAAGACGCACAAATCCTCTGTCTTTATGCTAAATGTGGAGCAGGAAACCGGATTAACGGAATCTACCGGCTCCTCTAAAGCTCAGTCGTCAGCCCACAGGAGTTTATTTATCCTGTCGCAAACAAAACACGTCAAAAGGAATTCATAGGGCTGCAGTGTTGTTGTGTTTTTCACAGTGGTGTATAAAGTACTTGAAAGCCATACTTGAGTAAAAGTACAGATATCTTACCTGAAAGTGACTTCGGTAAAAGTAGAAGTCACCCGTCAGAAAATGACTTGAGTAAAAGTCTTAAAGTAGCTCATATTAAAAGTACTTAAGTATCAAAAGTATCTGGTGTTGAAATGTACTTAAGTATCAAAAGTAAAAGTACAAGTAGCAAAATTAAAAATGCAAAGTGCTTTTTATAGTAGGTCTATACAGACACAAAACAACCCAAAATGTTTCTCCTCAAGATTTATCTCAACTGACTGAAATTTTTTAACAACAATATGAATATAATGTATATAATGTAAAAAAATGTAACGCTAGATGAGAGAGAGAGAGAGAGAGAGAGAGAGAGAGAGAGAGAGAGAGAGAGACAACCTCCGCTGCTCAAGTAACGAGCCAGTTTGAGAATGTAAGAAGTAGAAAGTACACATATTTTTGTTCAAATGTAACGAGTAAAAGTAAAAAGTCGTCAGGAAAAGAAGTACTCAAGTAAAGTACAGATATGTGAAAAATCTACTTAAGTACAGAAACAAAGTATTTCTACCTCGTTACTTCACACCACTGGTTTTTCATCATGGGTTCGAACTTGATGTGGCTCAGGCGTTAGAGCGGGTCGCCCATTAACCACAAGCTCGGTGGTTCAAACCCCAGCAAGATACTGAACCGCAGCTGAATGTTTCCAGAGGAACCCAACAGAAGAGAGGAACCTGTCTGTAGTTCAATGCTTCGTGAAGTTCAATCCCCACTGACGAGTAGCAGACTTCAGGAACTTCACAAAGCATTGAAACTACAGCCAACCAATTAAAAAAACCTATACTGCCGCCGGCCACCAGGGGGTGAGAGAGACATTTTGGCTTCAGTTTCAGGGAGCTGTCACGTCATCTATCTTTATTTACAGGTTATGGTCTAAAAACATCCAGATTAGGTTGATTGGAGGCTTTAGAGGCGTGAATGTGATTGGTCAGTGATCTCTAGCTCCTCCCACTCGACCCTCAGAGGAGAAGCCTTATAGATGATGACTGGTTTTACTCAGAGTTTCCTGCTGGATCTGTTTCTGTAAGACCAGAGTCCTGATGCAGAGGTAACCAGTTAATGAGCAGCATTAAAGTGGCTCCTTTGTGTTTCCGTGCTAATGAAACCAGCGTCTGCTGTTTATCTCGAGCTGTGGAGCAACAAGGTCACAAATGGATGAGAGCATTAGAGGATTTTTATCTTCTTCAGGTGGTTCTCTGAGACATCGGGGGTGTTTTTAATCACAGCTCCGTGTTATCAGCTCAACATAATGATGTTTTCAGCTTCATGTTTCACGAGACGCTGCTGATAACGGCGTCTTTTATTCTGCAGGGGACAAAACACACGTTTAACTGTGTGAGGACTAGGGTTGCAAAGGGGCGGAAAGTTTCCGGTAAATTTCTGGAAACTTTCCGGAAACTTTCCATGGGAAGTTTAGCTCGGGAATTTTGGGAATTTTGAAAAAAAAATAAAAACTGCAGATTAAACGCTGAGCAATAAAAACATCATTCAAAACTCTATTTGAAGGTAAGTTTCGATGATATTACCGGAGAAAATATATTAGCATGCTGATTGAGGATTGTTCATCTGTTCATCTAGCCTATTTACATTCATTTATCCATCAATTGTAAAATATGTTTACAGACGATTACAATTGTTTGGCTAACTATTTATATCTCTGACATTGCATTAGTGTTTTTTATACAAACTTTTTTCTCATCTTATTCTACAGAACAATGCCACGTGCACTCTCTCATGTGTGGAGACATTTCACCCCATCCAATGTAGAAGGAAAGGCTGTGTACATTTGCAAATACTGTGCAAAGACCTATGTTAAGAATGACACAACGATGCAGAAGCATATAGTCAAGTGCCCAAAGTTTCCTCAGGGCTCAAATCAGCCTATGACAAAACAAAATGTTTATATTTATGTCTGTATATGACAAGGTAAATACAGTTAGTTTAAATTACCCACAACATTTCCAGTTTATTCCCGTTAATCCCCGTTTATACCCGTTAATTCCCGTATATTCCCGTTAATTCCCGTTAATTCCCATGGAAAGTTTCCAACTTTGAACATTCCGGGAATTTTGCAACCCTAGTGAGGACACCTTTCAATTTGGTGCTTTTCATTCCCCCCCCTGGAATCTTATAGGTAAGATTAGGTCAGGATCAGTGAACAAAACGTGACGCTGATAGCACACGATGATAAAAGAGAACAGTTACATCTCATTCGTGTGTCGCAGAAGCTGCAGGAAAATCTGAGAATAACAAATGAAGAAGAAGGGAAACAACATTCAGTTTTTACGGATCCACACAAACATTTTATTGGTTCTTCCCTGAACAATACACAAAGTTTCATGGAACGATGCTAACTATCAAACAAATAAAACTAAAACATCACCTCCTCGACAAAGGGAATCAAACTAAACTAATGAACGAACATCCGTGGGATGAGAACTTCCGGAGATGACAGAAAAACCTTCTTTGATCGTCTCTTTGAAAGAGTTGAAAAGACGTCTTTTTTTTTTACACGTGTACCTTTAGATGTTCTGTTGAGTTCTTACATTTGAAAAATAATTCTCTTGATGTTGTTCGCCTCGTTATTTGCCGTCATTACCAGTTTGTCTCTGAAGTGCAGTGAATCATGGGATACGTTGGGCTGGGACGGATCCACCAGTGGAGCCTCTGCTGCTCTGGAGGGACACATTTATAAATCTTTATAAACATTCAAAGAACCAGATCAACGTTGTCGTCCTTTACGGTTACATCACCACCGTGGCTAAAAAAGCTCATGTTCATATTTGTCAGTATTAAATAGATCCCTGCAGTAAACAGTCACAGGTCTCGTCAACAAGCAGATTGTCGGCTGAGTCACAGAGTTTATCTCCACACGTACAGAAAACACTTTATTACCAGTGGCTGCAAACTGAAGTGGTTTCGTTCCAGTTACACAAACATGTGTCTCGGATTTGCACGATCGGACGTAAACAAAGAGACGAGGGAACGGAGAGTTTTCCCTGCTCAGTCGTCTCAGGAAAACCCCGTGAAGAAGTCAAGGTTCGTGTTGTGTTGTGATGGGGACGGAGACTTCCGGACGGTGTGGACAGGACGCTGGTCCACGTGTGTGTCTGTCTCCGTGTGCGAGGCAGGAACACACAACGCAGGCCGAGCTGCAGCCGGGATGAAGAGTGACTGTGTGGGTTTGATATGAGTTAATGGCAGACTGGTTTGAACCTACAATGAAGCAGTCTGCCTTATGATGTCAGTCAGGCAGTGAGTCACACTGGAGCCAACACAACACAACACAACACAACACAACGAAACACAACACAACTGTGTCCATCTTGCATTTAACAACAGCAGAGGACATACAGGTGGCTTATTATCAATAGTGGAAACAACGTGAAAATGCACAGTTGTGGTTTGAATCCTGAGCAACATTCATATTGCTCTAACGTGCACTTTTTAGAGTTGCCATGACAACCAGTTAAGCTTATACATTACAGACAGAAATGAGACTATTTCAGATTGAAGGCTGGTGATCTGAGAACTGGGAGAGTCCGGCTGATTCCAGGAACAACATCTGGTGTCCTCATACTTATATTTTCATGTTGTTATTGAGTCTGATTGTGTGTGTGTGTGTGTGTGTGTGTGTGTGTGTGTGTGTGTTTGTGTTTACAGCCTTTTCTGCTGAGCTAAGCTTTCACGAAATCTCCTCCTTATCCTTGAACTCGCCAATCGTTCTCAGACGAGAGGACGAACTCGCTGTGTGAACTTTGTGGCTCCAGATGTTGATGGTTCTTCAGCACTTGACCCGTTTGTTCTCCTATTCCTCTTCCTCTTCCTCTTCCTCTTCCTCTCAGACCCGTACGAGGACCACACTGGTTCCCTGCGTCTCATCACCATCAAGCCCATGACGGCCCAGCCCACCTACTCCTACCCCTCGTCCTCCTCCCACAGCCAGGACTCTGTGGTGCTCAACGGGGACGTGAGTCTGAACGCACTCACACACACACACACACACACACACACACACACACACACACACACACACACTGGTAATGCACCTTGATGTTGGTTGACAGCCGGCAATCAACCAAACAAAGAAGTAGTAGAAGTCGAACTACGTGTTTGAGACAGAGGCTGAAAAGAGGAGCTGCAGCAAAATGATCAACCTGAATATGAGCAGAATTTCTCCTGAAGACCGAAATGTTTTTTCTCAGGCTTTTGAAATTCACTTTTTAGCCTTTTATTTAATTCAATTTTTATTCTTGTTCTTCGACTTGACACGTTTTATATTTGTTTTATAAATGAACTTGAATCAATCAATTCAAACTTGATGAATTCAACCTAAACACTGTTATAATATACGTGGGAAAACCATTTCAAATTTCACATTTCAGAGTCAATATTTGTTTTAAAATAGACTATAATACTCTTATATTATATTTATATAGATACTATATATATAATCAGTGGTGTTCTTCAGTTTAAGGCGCCTGTTGTTCCGTCCTCCATCATTTAACTTCATCTCCTCTGGGACACGTTGCACTTATGCAGAGTTTAGCTGTTGTTTCTAGAATCACATTTTCTCCTCTCCTCTAAAACCACAGACACAGACTGACGCTGAATTATCCCTCAGTCTATTCTATCTATATCTACACAAGAGCAGAAAAGTAGAGAATACCCCGGTGGCTCTCGGCTTCTCCAGTTCGTCTGCAGCCGGTTGACATGAGACCAGACATCGATGTTCAGGGTGTGACACAGGATCTGGTTTATCTGAGGGCAGGGAGTCATTGTGCAAACACATTTCTCTGTTTCATAACCAGAAGGAACATAAGGATGAAAACGTTTTTGAACTAGAAGGGTGAATGCAGAAAGATACGTCACCCACAGGCTGAGGCATGAAGTGAAAGAAGATCCTGGATCAGCCAGCTTCTCTGAATCGAATGCACATTTTTACGAGTTCTTCCTCGGATCACAAACTTCAAAAATCAAGTGACTAGTTTTTGAGAAATTCTGCAGAGATTCAGACAAACGGCAATGAAAACACTGGATTGAGCCTTTAAATGTAATCAAGTCAAACCACATTAAAACCACATCCGTCCATTATACTGGTAAGTCAGCAATATGTGAAATAAACAATCAAACAAAAGATCTCACAATGTTAACAAAATTGATTATAAATCTTCTTCCTCGGCTTATGTCTCATCGTTGCACCGATATTTGTGGAAATCTATTTTGTACTTTTTCCGTAATCCTGCAGACAAACAAACATACAAACAGAGGTGAAGACCCGACCTCCAGGGGAGAGGCAGAACTTTCCCAGTTCCCTGTAAACAAGTCAAACTTATAAAGTTGTGGATCCAGGAAATGCAACTTGAACTTATCGTTTCACAGGCGAACCACATTGGCCTGAAGCAGAAGTCGGACATCGAGCACTACAGGAACAAGCTGCGTCAGAAGGCCCGGAGGAAGGGGTACGGAGAGTTCTCGCTGTCGGAGAACGGAAGCCACGGCTACAGTCACCGCGACGCCCGGCACGGTCGCCACGACAACGGCCTCAAGGAGCCGATGACGGCCGAGGAGAAGAGAGCCTCGTTCGCCGGATGTCACAAGAGGTATCGGATCGTTTGTGATCGCAAACACAAAAGCGTCTCTGATTATTTGGCCTGAGTTTCTCTGCAGATGGTTCAGACAAATCCAAAGAATCAACCGCAAATTAATATTTTCAAAGTGCGGCTGGCGTGGGACTGAATCACGCCAACTGGGTGTTGGCACTGGAAACGTCCGACGGTCCCAAAGTTAGAGGATTAAGATCAAAGCTGTGATTCCTCAGTGAAGTCCTTCCATCGTTACTCAAGCAGGATTCTATCAAACTAACTGGTGTTGTTCTTACTTTCATGGAATTCAGATTCTAATTTATTGCTGAATCAATAATTATAAAAATAATAATGTGCTTAATTAATTGGATTTTTCTTCCAGCTCAAATTATAGATATGCTTCTGCTCTGTAGCTGTAGAACATAGTTGCTAAGCAACACATAAGGAGTGAGTGAGTATTGAGCGATGACTTTGGGTCGGCACATTCATATTTTAAAGTTGAAACAGATAAATGTCCGTTTCGTTTTTACAGATTTCACAGATTTAAGTGTTTAAGCTGCTGTTCAGTTGTTTTACTGTATTTAATCCAAACATATTAAAAAGCACCAGTGGTTGTGATGAGTTCTCACAATTTTTCCCTATTCTGCCAAATTAAAATCATCTTTTCAGTAGCTTCACGTTCATTTTGTTTCCAAACCGACCTTGTGGATGAAAACAGGAAACAGCAAGAGGCCAGGAAGATGAAATCCAAAGTCTTGTAAACCACACGAGTGATGTAGTGAATGTTCAAACAGCTTTTAGTGGCTGTAGCTTCAGTTTTACTCTGTGAAATAATATGTTCGGCTCTTAGATTAATTGGCTTGTAGATGTGGATTTATGACCTCCACTTAGAAAACAGTCCTCTTAATTCACCAGATTTGATTTGGATCTGCACCAAATTGGCACACACTCGTAAATACCAGTCTCCTTAAACACGTCTGATTTATCTTTCATCAATATGCACAAATTATTCTCTGAGAAATCAAAAGTAAACGTTAGAGAACGTGAAAGAAAATCCCAGATCCGACCCAAGATGTAGTGTAACACAAACTACATCTTTAAACTAGTGGGAATTGTTCCAGTAGTTTCAGACGTAGATATGATCAGTAATTAATAACTACAGTTTTACTCTTCTGTTGTTTTTTATGCAACCGAAACAAAAGCACAAGCATTTCACTGTTTTCCAAGCAGATGAATCATGGTTTCCGTGTTTTCCTGAGTCCAAAAAAGCTTCATTAATACTTACAAATCAAACTTTTCCTCTAAACCTGCCTCATGATATAAAACCTTTAAACATCCCACTATGTTTTCAAATGTTTTTAAACCCTCTCCTGGAAAGTACAGAGGACATAATGTCATCATCACCACGTGTTTCTCTGCGCCACCAGGTACTCTCACCCCCGGGAGCCCAACTACTGGAGCCGCCAGTCCCTGAGCAGCCCGAGTCCCGTGGAGACGGAGATGGACCTGCTGGTGCTGAGGGAACGAACCCGGAGAGGGATCAGGAACAACGGCTACGATGTGAGTGGATCTGTGACATGTCAGTAGTTCAGGGTTTCACCCCGGACCAGGAGCCTGTGGGTCCAGGATGTGAGGGATTTATCCCCAGGGTTGCAAAATTCCGGGAATGTTCAAAGTTGGAAACTTTCCATGGGAATTAACGGGAATATACGTGAATTAACGGGAATATACGTGAATTAACGGGAATAAACGGGAATATAGGGGAATTAACGGGAATAAACGGGAATATAGGGGAATTAACGGGAATAAACAGGAATATAGGGGAATTAACGGGAATAAACGGGAATATAGGGGAATTAACGGGAATAAACTGGAAATGTTGTGGGTAATTTATACTAACTGTATTTACCTTGTCATATACAGATATAAATTTAAACATTTTGTTTTGTCATAGGCTGATTTGAGTCCTGAGGAAACTTTGGGCACTTGACTATATGCTTCTGCATCGTTGTGTCATTCTTAACATAGGTCTTTGCACAGTATTTGCAAATGTACACAGCCTTTCCTTCTACATTGGATGGGGTGAAATGTCTCCACACATGAGAGAGTGCACGTGGCATTGTTCTGTAGAATAAGATGAGAAAAAAGTTGGTAAAAAAACACTAATGCAATGCCAGAGATATAAATAGTTAGCCAAACAATTGGAATCGTCTGTAAACATATTTTACAATTGATGGATAAATGAATGGAAATAGGCTAGATGAACAGATGAACAATCCTCAATCAGCATGCTAATATGTTTTCTCCGGTAATATCATCGAAACTTACCTTCAAATAGAGTTTTGAATGATGTTTTTATAGCTCAGCGTTTAATTTGCAGTTTTTATTTTTTTTCAAAATTCCCGAGCTAAACTTCCCATGGAACGTTTCCGGAAAGTTTCCAGAAATTTACCGGAAACTTTCCGCCCCTTTGCAACCCTAATCCCCAGTGCAAAGCTTTGAAGAGCTTTGAAGTAAGAAACTATAATATTCTGTGTGAGTTCAGGTGCGACCTCTGACCGGGTGAGTCCCACACAGAGATCCTCCGAGCTGGGGTGGATCCTGACGCCTTCAGACGGGTCGCAGCGACGTGTGTGACGAAACCAAATCTCTGTCGCTTTGTCCAACTAATAAAATAATCTGCTGAGGGCATTTGTAACTTTAATCCTTAATTTCCCTCCTTTACTTTTAACTCCGAAGCTCCTGAGCTCGAAAACCTCCGGGATTAGAAATTACCTCCGGAACTACAAAGCTGCAACAAAGACAAAGAAACAGGGAGAAGCCGGGTTTAGAATCTGGGAAACTGCAAAAATGATTAGAGATGGAGAAAATCTCAAAATGTGGAGGAGAAGGGAAGAGAGACGGAGACGAGGAGATAGAACGGGGACAGATGGAGCGAGTGGGGGGGGGGACTGTCTCTCTGCTGCAGCGGCCGGGCGACCGAGCTGAATGTCAATGACTCTGAATACGATTAGAGACTATTCATGGATACAGATGGGAGCCGCGATGGCAGCTAATGGATTCGGATGCGCCAAACTCCTGGAGATCAGAGTGCAACGAGTGTGTGTGTCTGTGTGTGTCTGTGTGTGTGTGTGTGCACCAGCGTGTGTGTTTGTGTGCGTGTAAACAGTGAGTCAGTGTTCAATCGTTTAAATGTAGAAGTTGATTTGCAGCAGTTTGTGTTGTTAACATTCATGGTCGCTCTGTTTCTGCTTCTCTCTCTCGTCTCTCCGACATTTTGCTTCCTTTCGATGTTGCAATGCATGATGGTATATTTACCTCGGTTGGTGACCCACGGTTGTACGCTACTTTTCCCGATGCATTGTGGGAAACAAGGAGCGCAGGGTTTAAAGGTTTTCACTAAACTTTCAGACAGCACTCAGGCTCATGATATAGTGATTAGTGTGTGTGTTTGTGTGTGTCAGTGTGTGTGTGTGTGTGTGTGTTGTAATTAATCATTCTTATCATTAATCAACCTTTAGTAGAATCCTGTTGTGATGACACGATCAGATTTAGAACCACTTTTTAATTAAAAAGCGACAAATGGACTAATTGGTGTTTTTGTTCCACGGGTCTAAAGAGTTTTGTCCAATTTAAGTCGGAGTTAAACGATGTGGTTTAAGAAAGATTACATTATTATTTGTCTAAAGGATATTTGTGTTTAGGAGAAAGGTTTATAAATATTAGATTCGAAAAGCAAAAATTGTGAATTCACCAAACTTCTCTCAGTATTAGTACAACTGCAAACTACGAAGATTAAAAACCACCGGAGCGATATAAACTTCCTTAATCCAGTGTGAACATTTAAAACACGGCAGATTATGTTAATAATGAATAAATGATGGTTTTAAACGTGTCAATTAAAGAGATGTGATGATGGAGAATGACGGAGTTCAGCCTGAAATTCAGTTTCTCCTTTGACCTCAACTTCCTCAGAGAAGGTTTTTTCTCAGGAAGCCAGATGTAAACTGTGTGTGTGTGTGTGTGTGTGTGTGTGTGTGTTGTGCCGGGTTATTAATCATTCTTATCATTAATCAACCTTTAGTAGAATCCTGTTGTGATGACACGATCAGATTTAGAACCACTTTTTAATTAAATGGACTAATTGGTGTTTTTGTTCCACGGGTCTAAAGAGTTTTGTCCAATTTAAGTCGGAGTTAAACGATGTGGTTTAAGTGAAATGACATTATTATTTGTTTAAAGGATATTTGTGTTTAGGCGAAAGGTTTATAAATATTAGATTCGAAAAGCAACAATTGTGAATTCACCAAACTTCTCTCAGTATTAGTACAACTGCAAACTACGAAGATTAAAAACCACCGGAGCGATATAAACTTCCTTAATCCAGTGTGAACATTTAAAACACGGCAGATTATGTTAATATGATGATGACCACTCAAAGCGCTTTACAGTACAGTTTCACATTCACCCATTCACACACACATTCATACAGTGCATCTACTTGCAGCACTTTGTTATTCTATGGGGGGCCGTTCAGGGTTCAGCATCTTGCCCAAGGACACTTCGGCATGCAGATGGTTCAGACTGGGAATCGAACCGCCGACCTTCAGGTTGGAGGACGACCACTCTACCCCTCAGCCACAGCTGCCCATAATGATAATGAATAAATGATGGTTTAAACGTGTCAATTTAAGAGATGTGATGATGGAGAATGACGGAGTTCAGCCTGAAATTCAGTTTCTCCTTTGACCTCAAATTCCTCAGAGAAGGTTTTTTCCTCAGGAAGCCAGATGTAAACTGTGTGTGTGTGTGTGTGTGTGTGTGTGTGTGTGTGTGTGTGTGTGTGTTGTGCCGGGTAATTAATCAATCATTCTTATCATTAATCAACCTTTAGTAGAATCCTGTTGTGATGACACGATCAGATTTAGAACCACTTTTTAATTAAAAAGCGACAAATGGACTAATTGGTGTTTTTGTTCCACGGGTCTAAAGAGTTTTGTCCAATTTAAGTCGGAGTTAAACGATGTGGTTTAAGAAAGATGACATTATTATTTGTCTAAAGGATATTTGTGTTTAGGAGAAAGGTTTATAAATATTAGATTCGAAAAGCAACATTGTGAATTCACCAAACTTCTCTCAGTATTAGTACAACCGCAAACTACGAAGATTAAACCACCGGAGCAATATAAACTTCCTTAATCCAGTGTAAACATTTAAAACACGGCAGATTATGTTAATAATGAACAAATGTGTCAATTAAACAGATGTGATGATGGAGAATGACGGAGTTCAGCCTGAAATTCAGTTCCTCCTTTGACCTCAAATTCCTCAGAGAAGGTTTTTTTCTCAGGAAACCAGATGTAAACTGTGTGTGTGTGTGTGTGTGTGTGTGTGTGTGTGTGTGTGTGTGTGTGTGTGTGTGTGTGTGTGTGTGTGTGTTTCCTCCCCCTCAGGCCGAGCCGGAGCCCTTCGAGGAGACCAGCGTGGACCGTCTGATGAGCTCTCTGGGCTACGGAGGTGGATCCACCGGCACCGACAGCTTGGGGGTGAAGGCTCACCGCGGCTCCGACTCCTCCACACTCAGCTCGCAGCCGTCCATTGACGAGGTCCGCACGCAGATGCACATGTTGCTAGGCAACGCCTTCAGCCTGGCACCTCCGGACCACGACCCTCCCTCCCCGCCAACCAAGTAAATTCATGTTTTCTTTCCGGAGCTGATGGTTTTATTTCTCGCACACATCTGCATGATTTACAGATCTGTGTGGGAACGAGAGGAGAAGCGAGTGACCTCACGCACATCATCCCACTCGCAAGCTGCTCGGCACAAAGTAGATGTTTCGTGTTTTACAAAAAAAACGTTCTCGTCTCTCGTCTCCCGTCAGCAGCCGCCACCACCACCACCCCCCCCACCACCACCACCACCTGGCCCACAGCGCCTACAACCCCTCCCACACCAGCCACTACAGCGACGGGGTCACCAGCGCCCCGGGGACCATGAACCATCCGTGCGGCGGCAGACAGAGGAGCGCCGGATACGAGGACATGCACCAGTGCAGCCTGCCCAAACCGGTAACCCCCCCCCCCCCCAATGCTCTGCTCTGATAGGATGGGACACAATAGGATTTCATATGGTTTGAAAAATGTAATTTACAAGTAATTGCTGCAACGTATTTCGAAAATAGAAAAACAACTTATAGATAGATAGATAGATAGATAGATAGATAGATAGATAGATAGATAGATAGATGGATGGATGGATGGATGGATGGATGGATGGATGGATGGATGGATGGATGGATGGATGGATGGATGGATGGATGGATGGATGGATGGATGGATGGATGGATGGATAGATAGATAGATAGATAGATAGATAGATAGATAGATAGATAGATAGATAGATAGATAGATAGATAGATAGATAGATAGATAGATAGATAGATAGATTACTTTATTCATCCCCGAAGGGAAATTAAGTTGTCATAGCAGCCGGTATAGTTGAATACAATAAAATACAATACAATACAATAAAATTAAAAATATTGAGGTAGAAAGAATAAAAAACAGAAGCACAAGATAAAATACAATAAAATAGGTAGATAAAGTGCAGTGGCAAGATCATGGTAAAAGTACTGATGATATGATGGTAATGTTATTGTTAGACAGTATATAAGAATAGTACAGTATATATAGTATATAATATAACATAATATATATTTATATATGATAGTAATTATACCAATATAAAAGCAGTATATGGTAATAATGGCAGCAACAGTATATATAATAATAATAGTAATGGTGATATAATAATAGTAATTATAACATGTACACATAAATAAACTTGTTACGGCCACACAGACGGAATCAGTGGGAATGAAACACAGCTGAAACATTTGCATTCATTCAGAGAGAGTGTGTGTGTGTTTGTGTGTGTGTGTGTGTGTGTGTGTGCGTGTGCGTGTGTGTGTGTGTGTCCTCCTAAAAAAAGTCCAATATTCACCCTGGTTTTAAAGGTGTTTTATTCCCTAGCGACTCCTGAGGGATATACTTGGCCTCTCTTCCTGCTGCACCGTGTCCAGCAGCTAATCTCCGACGGTCAGCCGCTCGGCGCCGGCCAGCGACGACACACTGGGAGTTTAAAGCTGCTACTGGGAAACGTGGCTGCTGGGAGAGAACCACGAAACAGGGAGAGAGAACTAAAGTGTGCAGAGTAAAAACCAGAAGGAGGAAAATGCACGTTTCTATCTCTACCTGCATCACAACAGAACTCAGTCACATGGACCTTTAATACAGGAATCTGTAGATGAAAGAATACTGACAATGTTTTATTCTTCTTTTAATGAAAGTCTTTCAACCCTTTCATTTATTCCCTGTGTCAAAGGGACTAGAACACACTTATTCTTAACAAGTTCTTAAACAGGTAAAATAAGATAATCTGGGACCCGACTCGTGTCTTCAGAGACTTTCAGCTGCTGCCTTCAGGAATGAGGTTTTTATTGCTGCATATAAAACTAATAATAAGATGTTCAGGTTTATTCCAGCAGCCATTAGACTAATAAACCTCAACAGTGAGAAGGGGATCTTCAGTTTGTCTTTTACCTTTTATCGGCATTATAACCTTTTACCTTCTTGCGGCTTTGTATATTTTTTCCTGTATATTCTAAACTTGTTAGATTTTTAGATTTTGTATTTGTGGATAACGAGTCTCTGGGGCTTCACCTCTCACCGACGTCTTTAACTTTATACGTATATAATCCACCGCAGGTAAAAAAAAACCATGCAAAGGCCAAAGAGAAGCTGGTAAATGGATGAAGCTCCTCGGAGCCTGTGGGGGTCGAGCTCATAGATTTATGCAGATACACTGAACAGTTACCAGTGGGTCATGCAAGTCGTTGTCTCCACTAACTGGGACTGTGAGCTGCTTTAATGAGGTTTCACACAAAGTTACACTTGCACAGAGAGTTTGGAGAATGTGAGAGAGTTTGTTTCTCAGCTGATCAGAGACACAGAGACAGAAGAGACGCCATCAGATCCGTGTTGTTCTCTAATCAGACGTCTGGTTCTTTAGTCTCTGATATTTTGGCTTCGACTTCCAGTTGCAGTGAATATCTTCTGTGCTCAAACTGTCCTGACTCCTGATGCTTGTCGAGCGGGAGTCCTAAATCATTTCCTCTGGCGTCCGCAGGGTTTCCGGTTCACTCAGCTTCCTGACATGGGCATCGGTTCCCCCCCGCCGCTGATCCCCTCGAGGCCGGGGCCGCCGCCTGGGACCTCACTACGACGGTACCACAAGCAATCACACAGACACTTACACAGACAGTTACACAACCCTTCGAATGAGAACACTCAGAGAGCGTAACATCTGCCAAACACTCTCCTGAAAGTCGATCAAGCTGCTCCGGAGCGGCGTCCCGGTTCAGGGACCGCCTCCTTCGGGACGAGGGGGAGGCGGCCCCCTGAACCGGGACGACGCTCCGGAGCACGAGATCGGTTTGAAAGACATACATCAGATGATTTGGTCTCATCACTTGTCGCCACCACTACTATGATAATCCTTGGATATGTGGACCTGAGAAGGATCCACCAGAAGGAGACTTTATCAGAAGGACGCTTTTGAAGGAGCCTTGGATAAGGGACCGCCTGGTTTCCACAGTGTGACGCAGTCGGTCTTCAAATGAGGAAGCAGCCTCTAGATTTAGACACGGCTCAAATATCACAAACTCATACAGATCAGTCCCTTAAATAGGCCAGATTCTCTTTCATCGAGATGCATGAATTCATTTCTGGGAAACAAGTTAAAATATAGAAAAAAATACCCTCCCAATCTCGCAATGTTTTTTTTCTTTTTTTTAAAATATATGTTTATTAGTTTTCCGACAGGTAATACAACACAAAACAAAACAAAAACAAGACAAACATTTGGCTCACACACATATTCAAATCCATACAGGCAGAAGATTCAGGGGTCACGTCCTATACAAGTACGAAATAAAGTAAAATAAAAGTATACAGAAATAAAAGTAAATCAATTAAAGGGACTCTTACCTTTGTTGCATTTGAGAATTACAGCACATTCAAATCATCCCGCCTTCCTCCAATGCCCCACCCCCTCGTTCCCATCCGCGGTGTTTTTTTGAAGAAACTTTATTTACAAGCAGACTTACGACCTACTGCCTCCGCGCACGCACGTGAGTTTTTGTTTACCAAAGCAATGGATTCGGTAAGTTATATACATTTACATTCACATGCCTTGATGACGGGCCCGAATGCGCCACAAGAAGCAGACGGAAAACCTGCATGTCCATGCAGCAAACAGACAGGTCTGTCGGCCAATAAGGTCCTTCGGTCCGAAGAATTTTATTGGTTGAAGTTTTCACTAAATATTATGAGAGTGAAATAATTGTTTGTTTTTACTCCTGGTGGGTCTGTCTTGCATTTTAGAGTGTCATTACCTTATTAATACCAATTTAACCTTATCCAAAAAAAGTGTAAAAATGCAACAAAGGTAAGAGTCCCTTTAAATGGTGAAACAGAGTTCCTCGTTTGAGGCAGAGCATTCTGAGCTATGATACGAACCCTCTTGTGAGAATGGTGGAAACATTCAGACCAACATATGACAGAAAGGGTTCCCATGTTTTAAGAAAGGCCTCATCATTGCTGTGAAGTTTACATGTCAAATGGTCTAAAACAACATATTCAAATACAACCCTTTGCCACTGAGCCTTAGATGGAGCTTTATCTGTGATCCAATTCAAAAGAATACACTTTCCAGCACAAAAAGCAAGTGTCTGATAAAGTCTTCTTTTAAATTTGTCAGTGATGGACATGTCAGACATACCAAGTAGCAGGTATAAAGGGTTATTATTACTGTTAATAGACAGAATCTTATTAATTTCCTGCCCTATGACCTGCCAATCTCGCAATGTTAAAAAAAAGAGCAAGAGAAAAAGTTACCAGAATCCGCCCCTTTTTCCAGATCCACCCCAAAATAAGATGAGTATCGTCTTGATCCATTTTTCATCCTTCCACCAAGTTCAGTGGAAATCTGTTGACAAGCTAACAAACCAACGAACAGGGTTAAAACACAACCTCTTTGATAAAAGCAAAGAACCCTCTGGTCTCTCTGTACAAAGCAGGATGATGTATGTTCTAACTATGTTGAGCACGAGGTCTCTAATCACAAGCAAAGATCAGATCCAAAGAAAATGTTCTCATGTGGCGTTTGAAAGAATTCCTGGTTGACTCCTCAGCCAATCAAATTGCAGCTCAGGGGCTAATCCCAGTCTGAGATAAAGCTATAAATTATGACAGGAGAATAAAATATGAGATTATCGTGTGGCTCTGACTCCTCAGTCCTCTCTCGGTGCTGCTCTCCTCCAGATGTTCTTCCTCATGGTTTGAACCGAGTCTTCATTTGAATGCTGTTGCTGTGTGCACCCTGTTGCTGGGCACTTTAGCACTGTAGCACTGTAGCACTTTAGCACTTTAGCACTGCAGAGAGCTGCTGTTTGTTACATGCAAGGAGGAGCGTGCTCGCCATCTAGCGGCCGAACTGAGGAAGTAACACTGTTCTGCAGATGTTGGAGCAAACTCACCGCTAAAATATCATCAAGGCACTGATCTAACAGAGCATTATTTAGATATTCAGAATTTCATTTGGACGTAACTAGGATTTTATATCAATAACAAAGACGATTCTGGTTTTATAATTCTCTATTTGATTCAATCTTATATCAGATGACTGAGCTTTATTCCTGTTTAACACCAGAACTACATGTTTCAGTGGTGACACACAGCAGCTCCTCCTCAGGAGAGAGTGTGTGTGTGCAGCATGTTAAACACTGTGAAACACTGGGAAGCGTTCGAGAGCCGAGTGCATCGTGGTCCTGAGCTCCGACAAGGACGTCATCTGTTCTCCGGTTCTAGTAGTGGAACACGTTCTGCACAGAAGGTTCCACAGAACAGAGGAGGATCAAACGTAGATGAACATACGCCTACTTCCATCTCCGTAACATAAATCGCCTCCGCCCCTCCCTCACCCCCCATACCACCTCTATTCTTGTACATAGCCTGGTCACCTCCCGTATCGACTACTTGTAATTCTCTCCTCTTTGGTCTCCCCCAGAAATCCCTCCATAAACTCCAACTGGTCCAGAACTCAGCTGCCCGTATCATCTCCCTCACCCCCTCGTTCCACCACATCACCCCCATCCTACAGCAACTCCACTGGCTTCCAATTCACTTCCGTATCAACTTTAAAAAATTCTTCTTCATACCTTTAAAGCCATCCACAACCTTGCCCCTCCCTACCTGTCTGACCTCCTTCACACTGCCACCTCTACCCGCTCCCTCAGATCCTCCTCTTCCATCCATCTAACTGTCCCCTCTGCCCGGCTTGCCACCAGGGGGAGCCGAGCTTTCAGCCGCTCTGCTCCCAAACTCTGGAACTCACTCCCACCTGACATCCGAAACATTGACTCCTTCCCTCAGTTCAAATCCTCTCTCAAAAACCCACCTCTTCAGGATTGCATTCTCACTGTAGTTGCCATGCTGTTTTTACTTGCACTTTTAATTTGAATTGTTTTGTTATTTGTTTGCTCCTGTTTTAAATTGTAAAGCGTCCTTGAGTGACATGAAAGGCGCTGTGAAATAAAATGTATTATTAGATGAGGAGGTCGAACTGGGATTAAACCCAAGAATCTGATGCTGCTGTGAGGCATCAGAGCGAACCGCTGCACCACCGTGCCGCTGTCTATAGGACAATACCGAACATGAACATACGTGCTTGTTTAAACCCAGATCTGATCACCAGTCTGCTGAAGAACACAATAACTGACACTATAAGTTTGACTCTATAAAGACGTGTTCTGAAATCCAGATCATCTCCTGCTGCTTCTTCACAAGTGAAACACAAAGATCTAGATTTCCTGAGTTTACGTCTGAAAAGGTTTTAAACTTCTTGAACAGACCGATCACGTGTTGTCGGTTCTCAAACACGATCCGACGCTTGAACTCCTGAACTTTGATTAACATCTCAGCTGCTTCCGTTTCGTTCCCTTTAAAGAGACGATTCTTATCCTCGTAGGGATTTTTATTCAACTCACATTTCATCTGTTTTAATGACTCAGACTCGTATTTCGGTCGCTTTCATCCCTGACAGTTCACCTGCTTTCAGATCATTTCTCTTATTATATAAGAGCTGGAAGGAAAAATACATCACATGAACTAATTAAACAGATTTGGGCTCTTTTACCTATTAGACCCAAGTTTTCTTCATTTCTCGGTGGAAGAGTAGAAACTGATTTTCACTTTCCTCTTCGACCTCCACGCTTCTTTAGCTTTGAACAACTGCAGTAAAAGGTATTTGCTGGATGTTTCCCATGTTAACAAGCGTCTCTCTGCTTTTCCCACTCAGTTCCACCCCCGATGTTAGTCTGAAGCCTCGAGTGTCAGAGGTCAACGACCTCCAGGCCCAAATGCACAACGGCGTCCCCTACCTGCCACTGTCCAGGACGCCCTTCCCTGCCGTCACCGTGGACCAGTCCATCAGCAACTACTCAGGTGAGACAGAAAGGAATAATAACTAGGGCTGGGCAAGTTAACTCGTTTCAATCGAGTTAACTCAAGTGATGAGTTAACTCGATTAATTATTTTATCTCGCATTAACTCAGGTTTGATTATTTATTGTTTTATTGTGAAAGTCAGGCTTTTATTTTGTGAAAGTCTGTTGCTGACTGCTGCAGAACAGGAAAAAAGAAAATAATTGGCGGATAAACAATCGAGTTAACTCATCACTTGAGTTAACTCGATTAAAACGAGTTAACTTGCCCAGCCCTAATAATAACGTTTATTAACAAGCTTTTCATTTATTCTTTATTTAATCTTTATGTCTACGTATCTAGTTGAGATTTAAAACAAATACAATCAGCAGCTCAAACAGGAACAAAACCCCAAAGAATTAATAAGGATCTTTACAAGAATCTTGACAAACTTCAGATAAAGAAGCTTTGAAAATCTCCCAGAGGAACGAGGGAATCTTCATCTTTGCATTTCACAGGAAACCCGATAACAGCCGTCTACGCGATATCAGCCAACCGCCCGGGCTACTCGGATTACTTCGTCATGTCGCCGCCGTCCTCGTACCGCAGCCCGTCCTGGATGTCCTACCCCCCCGAGCCGGAGGACCTGCCGCGGCAGTGGAACGACACGCCGGTGAGACACCAACACACACACACACACACAGACACACACACACACACACAGCTCTCTCTCTGTGACACTGCAGCCGGTGAAACGTGAACAGTTTGTGTTCAGAGTGTTTCTACAGCTTCTCTCTTCTTCTCCTCCGCAGAACTCACGCCACCTGGAAACCATCTGCTGAAGACGCCCGTCCCTAACGAGCTCGGTGGGTCCACTCGTCTCAGCGCTGTGGTTACACGTTGTCTCGTTTGTTGTCTCGTTTGTTGTCTCGTTTGTTGTCTCGTTTGTTGTCGTCTTTTTGAAAATGTCCTTTTTTTCTGACAAGGTGAAATGTTGTTAATGTTTCTAACCAAAGACAAAAGACAGTAGGTGTTGGAAACCTGGAGAGAAAATATCTGAACACTTCAGACTGAAAATGAACAAACTGGACGAAAAATAAAAACTGGTCTATATATTATTTTTGGTAAAAGAATTGACGAATGCAAACTGGAGAAGCTGCTCTGATGTAAAGTGTCATCTCACTGATTCCTTCTGTAAAGTTACTGAGGAAACTTTTCTTGTGTTAAACTTAAATCGGAGATGGACACACACAGAGAGTTACATGGGAATGTAGAAGGTTCTCTGACAGTCGTGGAAACAATCTGGAATTGGATTAAAATGAACAAATATCCTGGGAATAATCTTTATTATTGTATTCCATAGATCACACATATAAACCTCAGTGTGTATTAATATCCAATAAACCGAACTAAGACCATAATCAATCAAATCTTTGGACTTACTTGATAACATAGTTTATAAAGCCAGGTAGCACAAGTTTAAATATTTACTCTCAGTCGGAACTCGCACAGTTTTCTTCCTGCTCACGATGGGACCAACTCCTGAACTTGTTTTGGTAAAATCAGGAATGTGGTGCGATATAAGGACGTTTTCAGCTTTGATTCAAAGGAATCTTCTGACTCTGGCTGTTTCCTCGAGTGTCCCAGAGCAGAAAGAAGAGATGAATCTGTGTTTAAAGTATTAATGTGAAGTGTGATGTGGTCCCTGTGTCTCCTGCAGGTGTCTCTCTGGACTGGAGGACCTAAAAGAAGACCCTCTGGAGCTTTATCAGCCCCCCCACCCCCTCCTCCTCCTCCTCCTCCTCCTAGAGTCCGGCCGACCTTCTTCCTGTCTGATTCCTCCATCACCAGTGGACACCCCCCCCCCCCCCCAGCCACCCTACACCTCCACACTGTCTCCAGCTGTCCCTCGCTCCCCCGGCCCGGACTCAGCTCCTCCTCCTCCTGGGCAAAGCTCCACTTCGATCTCCTGACCAATGATGATCTTCAGCCATAAGGTTCTCTCTTTCTCTCTCTCTCTCTCTCTCTCTCTCTCTCTCTCTCTCTCTCTCTCTCTCGCTCTCTCTCTCTCTCTCTCTCTCTCTCTCTCTCTCTCTCTCTCTCTCTCTCTCTCTCTCTCTCTCTCTCTCTCTCTCTCTCTCTCTCCTCACTGGCCCCTGAGTTACTTCCTGACCTGAGGTGATGAGAGCTGCACCGCACTTCCCTGCCTGACAACACACGCGTGTGTAACCGGGGCGAGCGCGGTGCAGGGCGTGGTACAGTGACAGTCACCTGACCAGCACACGGTGGCGTGCAGCACCGCCCCCCCCCGGGCGGAACCGTCCTGGACTCGGGTCCAAGCCGGGATCGCTGGACTGACTTTAAAACTGTGCTTTTCTGTTTTCTTTTTTTGATGAATCCAAATTCATATGTAAACCTCCTACAGTTGGTTAATATGTGTATTTTAAACTTAAGTGAGAAAAAAACATCTAAAGTGAAAAAGCTACAAAAAAAAAACAAAAAACAACAACCTCTCTTGAGCCGTCTGGATTTTAGTTTTTGGATATTCGTGTGCTTCTGTCTTTTACTTTTGTGCATTGATGGTTATCAATGGATTCCTGTAAAAAAAAAAACATGTCTTGAGTGTCTCTCTGTCACTCAGCGTATTACAAGGCAAAAAAATATCGTATATTCTTTGAAGCAGAGAAAAACAGCGGCTTAGTCGTCTGTGGCTATTACGGCATTTCTGTACTTTTAAAAAGACTTAATTCATTTGAACATTTTTCCTTCATCAGACTCCGGCGGTGAGATTTAGTCACAATGTTCCGTCGATCATCTGACGTTTTTTGTTTTTTTTTGCGTCCGCTGACCGCGACGCAGACCGGAGTCGAATCCACGACTGGATCGTCTGTGCTCCAGATGTGTGGGAGGGGATCCTTTAAGACACACCTTAAACCACGCCCCTTTCTCTTACCTGTGCTGGCGTGGAATCGGTTGATGGACACACGTTTTTCCGAGTCTCTTCACTCAGAGAACCCGAGGTTACAATGTAACCCAGTGATTCCAGTTCTGGTTGGACTCCGGTCTGTGACTACACGTGAACACGCCGGTATTCTTAGAAAACAAAACTGTTCTTTTTACTTGAAAGTTGTCTACTGTATTCTACTGTGTAAGGAACTCTGACTCTTTTTGGTCCCGATGAAAAGGACGAACATGAAAATGGCGTCGCCCTGTTCCAGAGGCTCGCCGGGCTCGGACGAGCCGTGGAGCGATTAAATGTGTCCCTGTATATAGAAGAGGATTTAACAAAGAGATTTATGCAAGAGGTGCTGGAGGGAAACATTGCTCTGAAGCCATTTTCTTCCTTTTAGTTCCACATGGTTGGTGATGGACTGTTTTTTGAAGCGCACACATTTCAGCATCATCTTGTTCCACGGAGTTAGAAACAGAGCGTGAGAGTTCCCAGAGGAAACAGACGAGTTCACATCATTTATCTCCTTTACAACTAAACAACCTGAGTTTCAGTACAAAGAATGTCACAGTCTAAATTATGTTTATCCTCATTTATTCTGAGGACAACTGGAAATCTATGAGCATCGTCCAGAAGGAACCAAAGGAGATCACAGCCATATACTAACTTCCCTGAGTGGACGTGGAAACAGCCGAGATACAGTGTCAGGTCCCGGGTGGCTAATAAATCCCAATGAGAGAATAATAAAGGAAATGATGAGGCAGGATGGAATAGATAGGAAGTAGAGTTTAAAATGAAATGAGCACTTTTATAAAGAGGCCAAACCTGGAAAAATGAAAGGAGCCGTCAATGCAAAGAAAATGCTGTTGTATAGCATGAAATATTCTGGTTCTGCAAAATGTACAGAATGTTTTACAAATACTTTGAACGCTGTACATTCACAATCAGATTTAAAGAGTTTTTAAATACCCAGACACATTTTCTGATCCCTTACACAGGAGACAAGGATTTATGCACAGTGTTATTTAAGGGAAAAGGAAGGTTTTAATGTGGAATGTACATTATATAGAAACATATATAAATTACAGATTTAGATGTTTTTAAAGAGTTGAAATTCTTAAAATTTAAGATGAAATTATAGAAATACCAGCTTTGAAAGGAGGGGGGGGGGTGCTCCTGGAACTTTGTGTGATAGTATTTAAAAAATACATATTTATGTCTTCATATACAAATTGAAAAGGGAAAATCAACTTATCCAATATTTACCTAAATACATTTAACGTGTAAATAAGACATTTGGTTTTCATAACGTGTCGAAAAGGTGCAAAGTTGTTTCTCTTTTAGTTCAGGAACTTGTTTTATCGAATCAGTTGAGCTTCATGTTCTCTAATAACCAGCTGTCAGACTTCAAATCATGTTTCACGTTTGGTTGAAGAGAACTCGTCCACTCATGTTTTCTGTTGCCTCCATGTGTGAAGAGCTGGGGGTGGGGGGGGTGGGGGTGGGGGGGACTTGATGCTAACGGTTGATGTGCAATGTTTCTACACGGGTCGCGGCGAGATGCTTTTATTGAAGACGGACTCCGGGATGGACTGACTGTCAGCAGTAGTTTTGTTTTTTTTCTTCTGCCGTTTGAGCCATGTCATGATGCTGTGATGTCATGGCGGCGCTGATGATGTCACACTGTGGAGGAGGGGGGGGTGGGGGGCGGATGAGGTCACAGTGATGACATCTATGAATGCTGTTGGATGTAGTTATGCAGAAAAAAAAAACATTTTGGTGAATTTAAACAATAAAGACAAATAAATTTGTGAAAACAAAACAGTTTGAGATGTGATTCTTATTTTTAATAATTAAACTGTCGTGTATGTGGCACATTGTTTCCACTAGAGGGAGGCAGAGACACACGGGAGAGGCCTGAACTGAGTCCAGGTATTTCTCATGTTGTAAAAAATAACATTTTAAAGCGAGGACGTGTTAATGTTTAAGTTTAGGTTGTGTGTGTTAGTCTTCAGAAATCAATGTAAGTCTGTGTGTGTGTGTGTGTGTGTGTGTGTGTGTGTGTCTGTGTGTGTCTGCGCTTAATTTCTCTAGCCAGTAATTAATGGCTAATCTCTCTAAGTCAAACAAATGGGAATAGAGAGAGCTGAAGATCAGAGTGTGATTTCAGGGATTACACCGCTCAGAGGAATTAGATTCTCTCTTTCTCTCACACACACACACACTGATACACACACACACTGATACACACACACACACACACACACACACACACACACACACACACATACACATATACACACACACACACACACACACACACAGTAGCCACCAAATGGTCGGTCAGTGTTGTTTGAGTCAAGTCCAGCTTTCATTTTCCTGTCCAGGGCTCAGTTGTACTTATCACTGACGAGCAGCTTCCTCTTCCTCCTCCTCCTCCCCCTCCTCCTCCTCCTCCTCCTCCCTGCTGCTGCTGCCACCGTCTAATAAGAGGGAGAGAGCGGTGAGCAGCGAGAGAGAGAGATAGAGGACAAGAGGAAGGGGACGAGACAGAAAGAGAGAGGGGACTGTTTAGTCAGCGTTAATTAAGTTTGGACAGACTCTCTAGGGAACAATTATGAAAGTCTTATCTGCTAATAAGAAAAAGAAGACGCTGTAATTACAGTTCTATATACAAGAGAGGAGAGGTAGAGGGGGAGGAAGGAGGAGAGAGAGGAAGAAGAGGGGGGGAGTAGGAGGAAAAGAGCGAGTGAACTATCTCTCTCATTCTCTGGTTCCTGTTGCTGAGCCGTCCTTCCTCACTTTAGAGTCGGGGAAATGGTTTTAAAGTTAGTTCCCAGAAGGTCTCGTATTCATTTATTACTTCAGCTGCACTTTCTCTCTTCTGTGTTTCAAACTGAGTTCAGCTGCGACACTTTGCTTTGTGTGAAGAGATCCTGGTTTTATTCCTCACTTACTGTAAGAATGTGAAATCTGGCGTTTACAACACCTTCATTGATTTCTCGTGGATCTTGATGAAAAGAAATCAGCATGTTTCATGTTTTTTTCGTGCCATTACGTTTGTACTTACACTTCCAGTTCTTCCAGAGGGAAAGTGTTTTACTGAATGAACAAATAAATAATCAAATAATCACAAAGTCCTAGTTTCCTCTTCGTCCTCCGGGCTGCAAGTCCTCCCTCCTCCTCCTCCTCCTCCTCTGTCTGGGTGAACTGGCAGCGGTCTGATGGTCAGAGCTTTTCCAGCTGCCCCATGAGACGCCTGCACAGACACACACACACACACACACACACACACACACACACACACACACACACACACACACACACACTCTGGTCGACCTCTCAATCCAGGTAAACGCTCCACTGCTGCTCTGCTCTGCACAGACCCGGCCGCTGAGTCCAGGTTCCTCTGTGTCTCCCAGCAGCTTCTCTCTCAGGACCTCACACCAACACACAATCACCTCAACACACCTGACACAGTAGCAAACAGTAGAGATACTCACAGTACTGCGTTCTTTCAGCCTGGCAGTACACAGTACGTGTACTTTCACTCTGAGACCACACTGTGCTGCTGGTCCTCAGTCTGGTCTACGCTACGTCTAGTTGAGGTGCATGTGGGAGGAACCTGCAGAGTTCCAGATTTCATTGTTATGATTCACACAAACTTTAGAGTCAATACTAACTACCACACAACAGATCTGCTGTGCATACAGAAAGTGTTTTGATATCTATGATTCAGGGATTTTGTATTCAGAGCAGTGGAACATAAGGAAACCAGATCTGCATCCCAAACTCAAACAGTGATTCAAGTATCTGGTACTGTAATTGGCGTACTAATTACCAAATTAGGTAATTACTTATTTTATATGAGACCCATTGGTAAAGGTATTACTGTAATATGATTATCATAAATTCTGAGAGTATAGAGTTACACACTGGAACAGCTCCCATGAAAACCCATCTTGTTTTTTCCTTCAATCTTATTGCTTTCTCACCTGAACTCTAACCATATGTATGAAGGTATGTAAAGTAGAATGTATTAATAGGGATACAAGAAGAAATACTTTACTTTTGTGTGTTAACTTTGTGAATTTTGTACCTTTCGAGAGAAATTTCATGCCACGATATTTCTCCTCTTACGAACCCTTAATCCTCAAAATTGTTTTATCTGAAATGAAAAGTATGCAAAGTATTCCTGTGAGCTTTTCAGTGGTATTGTTACAAAATAGAGAAGTGAGCTGTAAAAGTAAAGTTGAAATTGTACAAACTATTCCTCTCTTTATATTGCTGATATGCAATTCCAAATTTTTCAAGTACTCTAGATAATACACTACACTAGATAATACTTGAGATGTTTTCTTGGTGAAATTAAGGGATCCACTTTAGTGACCAACCCAAACCATTAAAACCAGCCCAGGAGCCAGATTACCCAGAATTCCCTGTAGGTTAGTAGCACTGGGATAAACAGTGTATTGTACAATGAGCACTTACTGAAACCACTGTGTTCTTTTATATATAGATTTAATTAAAGGCTGGGTAACACAGCTGGGACCGTGTTAGTGGAACCGCTCCCCTGGTTCACCTCCTTTTACTCTTTTACATTTGCTAATTTTTGATTATAATTATACCTGCACATACGCTCTGGCTCCCCGGCTCCTCTGGGCATCTGCTCCATTAACCCTGTTACATACACGTCCTTGAAAGTTCCAGCTCATGTTTACAGTAATGGGCTGAGCAGATACACACCCTGACCACTAGATGGCACTGTGTGGTGCAGCTGCAGGACTGAACGACCCCTGAGAAAATGACAAAGCTCGAACTGTTGTTTACAGAAAACAGGAGATTAGATTTGTATCAGAGCAGAGTTCTGATGCTGGAGAATAACAAAGTTCCCCGAGGTTCATAGAGTCCACATGTTACACAACACAACACAACACAACACAGAGAAACCAGCTCCAGAAGGCCCCAGTCTCTCTGTACTGGGAAGTGAAGGAGAACCAGTCATGATGTGTCATTATCCAGTTATTCCGAGTGGGAGTAAAGTTTCCCATGAGTCAGATAAACGTCTCCAGACATCGAGAACATCAAACTGCAAAACAGCCTCGTGGAGATAATAAGAGAATCTGTCCAGAGACATACGGGATTATTCTTCATAAAGTCAAATATTCCTCTTCAGGTGAGATAACACAGTTAAAGGTGGAGTTACTGATTCTGATTGACTTGATATTTCAAAACAGACGCACCTTTCCGCTCCTGCAGAGTCAAAATGTCGTCTCTTATCGTTACGTAGTTATCGTGTTGTAGCTGGATTCTTTAGCGCTTAGCATTCGGAGCGCTGCTGTAAAAAGTCATGTGTGAGTGTGAGATATCAGTGTGTGTTATCTGAGGCCACTTTCTCAGGTCATCATCTGTTAGTGTCGGGTGATTGGATGAAAGTAAAGTCAATGGACGGGTGATGGGCAGATGGAGGCCATTTGGGAAATGTTAGCACCAAACCAGACCTCCCATCTCTGGATGGTAGAAAGCTACGGGTTAGGGTTATTATCTCGTTTCTGATGTTTCTATATATGGTTTATTAATTGTTCTAGAAGATAGAAGAGCATATACTGTTAATTACGGTTCATATGGAAACTTTTTCCTTCAGAGAGCTTTAATACCCTTGATGCTGATTGGCTGGAGCAGTGTTGTTGTGTCGTGGTCGTCCAGCCGTCTTTGTTCGACAGAAATTATGTGTAATGTATAAAAAATGTACATTATGAATTGATATCACAACGTCGGTGGACCGTGTGACAGAACGCCATCACGGACCTCCTCGCCGTCAGCTACCCCCCCCCTGACTGACAACACGTTAAAGTCAATCTATTCATTTCTCTGACTGCAGCCAATAAATCAGCCGTTGTCCCATGATCTCCCCGAGGGGCTCCGTCTACACACTCCACACACACTCACACACACTACACACACACTCCTTTCATTTGTCACTCCTCCATTCCTTCACCTCCCTCCATTTATCAATCCATCAATCAGCACAACACTTCATTTTCCCGCCCTCTTCTATTCATGGCGCCCGCGTCCTCAGCTGGAGGCCGGCGGCTCTGACAACAGCTGCATGGTGATGATGTTAATTGGTGTCATCAGATCAGTACCTGCCATCGCCTGCTCGTCTGGACAGGACACACACACACACACACACACACACACACACACACACACACACACACACACACACACACACACACACACACACACATTGTCGCACTGTTTATACACACGAGTGAAAAACTTTTGCAGGGAAACTTGCAATAATTAGGTATTTAAGTAAGTCATTAAAAAGACTGAGTAGAGCACTGACCTCCACCAAGGTCCAACTGTCCCTGTGAATTTACTTTAAATAAATTATCAAGATCCATTAATTATTACCTGGGCAATCAGTGAAAAGTATAAAAAACACCCTATTTTGCATTGTTAAAGAAAGTTAATCTGCCCCCTGATCCAGATCTGCACTTAAATCTATCTTTTCAATTGATATTAATGATCGATATTTACTGATATGAACGCTCTTATCTCAGCTGGATCGTCCCCAGACCTGCACCTCCAAGTTCTGAAAGAGAAATCAGCCTAATCATGAAAACCTTATTTGAAAGCAGGTTTTCAGTTAACCTTCCCCTGTTTCTCATTTCCAGGCTAATGGAGTTAATTTCAGCAGGAGTTATTCTAATGAGAGCTCAGCACCGAGCGGCTCGTATCACTTCACCTGATCTGCATGTGTGTGTGGGAGAGAAGAAGAAATCTGCAAACTCAGAGATTATTCTATCAGGGAGAAACACACAGAATTTATCACAGAATGAAACGTGAGAGTTTTCTTTTCATCTCATATTTGCAAAAGGTAAAACTGAGTTTATGAAGCTCACGCTGATGGAAGAGCTGCTGCTGTTGCACCAGACGCTCGTTTGTTCTCAGCTTCTTGAAGCAGAAGCAGCCGTTTGCCTGGAGACACTAACACAGGAGTGACTGGTCATTTAGTTTTTAACTTCACAAAGCTGCACAGATGAATCAAAAAATATATACAATCTACAACGCTTCATATAAACCTCATGTACTTAGAAATATACATTTTACTCAGATAAATCAGGAATACTAAACCCTTTAATCGACTCCTGCATTCAAACGTCACAAAAGCACGTTTTTACTCATTTATTGCTAAGTCATAATTATCTCAAAGCTCTTATTACAGAGCGTATTAAACCCAGCAGTTCTCAGCCGATGTTAGTTTATGTCATATTGAAGGTCGGGGGGGAAGTCTCTGTGGTCCAATCTGATCCCGGACCTGTTTGATAATTCCCATGCAGTTCATGCAGAGTTGAGGTTGACTCTGGTGCTGGTGGCCGGAGCAGCAGCTGCAGATGAAACCTCCAGATAAGACTCCAGGTCCCTGAGGACACAGGACGGCCAGTGTGGGACTGAAGGATTTCAAATGTTTTCATTTCATGTCTCATTCGATTTTCCACTAAAATAAATATGTACTTTGGAAAACACTACGGATGAATAGGGTCAAACAATAAAAATAACAAATCAGGAAACTTCCCAATGTTGATTATTACCAATTAGAGTACATTTTCCGTTACGCTTATTCTTATATCTGATCATTTTGATATATCTTCACTCCATTAATCAGAAAATACAGTCGACAGGAATTAAATCATAAGTTTTCACCTTGTTTTTTGGAAATAAGATGTGTTATAAATCAGGCTATAAATGATATGTCACTAAACCCCCACCCCCCATAAAACCTTCCCATTATAGAGAGGAATAAAACTGTAAAGCTTGATGTATGAAGGTACCTCTGAAGTGGAGATAAATGGACTTATACAATTGTACGCTGTCAAAAATCTATATATTTTTCAGTGGAAGCCACAATTTACCAAATATTATGTCCAACGTCCAATGGGTGCAAGCGCTCAGTTAGACTCCGCCCCCCCTACTCTGCCAAGTACAGGTACTTCTGGTCTAAAAAAGCAAAGATGGCGCCGGACAAAGTGACGAACCGGAGGCCAGTCGAACTTCTAACTTTATCTGAACTTCTGAGGAATCTACCGACAAAATGAGGTGACATTAATTCTTCATTGTGTATTTAGGACGTGTTCGCTCCTCTTACAAAATATCAAGTGAACCGTATATGAAATATAACTTTCCCGCCGTGTGAGTCACAATGTTAAATTCTGCCGATCAATCAGTCTGGTCTGCTTCCTCGTCCTTGACCTGAGAATCAGCCTCACATCACTAATCCTCTTCTCTCCTGATATGTTTCCAAATGGCTGATATGGTTCTGGTATCAGGAATCAATCTCTGAAATTCATCACTCTGGATATAGCGTCAGAGGAAAAGCAATCTGCCCGGCGTTAACCGGCTTTTTTGTTTCAGTCCGTCAAACAGAAAGAAGCCGACCGTGACCCGTGATGAGGAGGAATAACTCAACCATGGGACTTTGAAGATTACATCACTTATCCCTTTACTGTTATTGATCACACCGAGTGTTTCACCGGGACAAGGTGCAAACAGCTCCGTGCCCGGTTTGACTTCCACCTCGACATTGCAGAGGTTTCTACCCGAGAGGAAGACGTCGGCCTGACGCCTGGAAACAGCTGAACTTTACGACCACAACCTCCTGGAAACCTTAACTATTGAGTGACTGTTGTTTCCTTTATGACCTTGATCACATCCCTCAGAGGCTCGTAGAGCGAAGGAGACACGTTCGACGATAAACAAATCACAATTTACCCAAATTAGAAAATATATATTTAATCACATGTGGTTTCATCAACACATCAGCCCTGAAACATCTGTATGACCTCAGCTGTCAATCAGAACGTTTGGCCAATTTTTATACCATCAAATAACAAATTAAAAACAAACTTGAACGTATATGTGATAAGAACTTCCTAAAATGACAGAAAACATCTTTGATTAAAAGCAAAATCATTTGACACGTATGATCCATGTCCCATCTGCTAACATGGAGGAGGAGGAGGAGGAGTCAGAGCAGCACCAGATGCATCCAGATGTTTTGGTGTAACTTTTGGGAGATCGTCATGTTTCCATCTTTGCTCCAAACATTAATTATCTGGAGATATCAAGTTTGATGAGAATCTGTACTTGTTGAGTTAGTTTGTACACACACACACACGCACACACACACACACACACACACACACACACACACACACACACACACACACACACACACACACAATCCTCTTGTCACAATCAGTAGACACTGTACAATCGAATGAGTCAGTTTGATGGAAAACAAATATTGTCTGCGAACATCTCACTGATTTGCTCAATGTTTATTTGTGACTTGTCTCAAATATGTAAATTGATGACAGATCCTCATTATGATGATCGCAATAGAACCTGATTGAATTTTCACAGTTGTCACGTATTGTGTAGAAACTTCATTTCCAGGCGACACAGTGGAACGATCCGTTCACGTCTCTGTTCTCCTGGAGTTTCTCTGTGATCAGACTCAGAGCGGCGTGCGGCTGTTTGGCCTCGGCGGCGCCGTGCGCTCCATCGAGTGCCACTCGTGTGTGAGTCTGTGCCGTGTGTGTGTGTCTCTCCCTCCAGCCCCGGTGTCACCGAGCAGAAAGGAGGCTCCCTGTTGTGTTACCACGGCACAAAGCTAATAATGCAGAGCGAGGGAGAAACGGCTGGAACAGAGGAAGAGAAACAAGCGGCGCTGTAATGAGAGATTTATTACAGAGGAGAGAGGCTTTGTGCTTGCGTGTGTGTGTGTGCTCATGTAAATGTGTGTGTTTGTACTTATGTAAATTTGTGTGTGTATGTGTGCTCTAATAATCATCAGAAACAAACACAAACAAACATTCAGATGGATAAAGAGAGGAAACAAGGCCCCTAATTGCAGGAAGGGGATAAATGGATTCCTCTGGAGAGAGTAAAGTGCCACAGCTCCACCACTGAACCACATGACCTCCTCTCTCTCTCTCTCTCTCTACTCTCTCTCTCTCTCTCTGGGTGGCTGCTGCTGCTGTTGATTCACTTTCTGGCTCCATCTGTACCTCTTTCTTTATCTCCCCCCCATCCCGATCCCTCTGTCTATCTAATCTCCACAGCTTCTCTGGTGAGAGCACATCGATATCGGCGACATTATCACGTTGGTTCATGGCCGTTTGGAGATGGCGAAGCAGAACGTGGGACAGCGGCTCACAGGGTGAGAGAGGCCGAGATCGAGAGACGACATATTAATAATTATATTATTTATAATCCCTGGAGCTGGAAACAACAAACGACTAGTCTACAGTGATTGTAATAAAGTCGAGTTGAAAGTCGAGATATAGTTTTTAATGAGGCCTTTTTGTGAGATAGATGTAGAGACACTGAAAATGAACAGTGGCACATTTAGCTCTGTGTTGTTTCCAGTGTGAGAAGTTTTTCACAGCTACTTCAAAGTCACTGTTCAAACACGACCTCTGGATCTGAGAGTCATATCACATTATATTGAGAACAAATCTCATGATTGACAGCTGACAATGAGTCCCAATCGGTCGAGTGCATGTTTGGGTCGGACCTCAATGCCAAGGCTTATTTTTTAACCTTAATTTTCAGAGGGTTGTAATTAGGGTTGCAAAGGGGTGGAAAGTTTCCGGTAAATTTCTGGAAACTTTCCGGAAACTTTCCATGGGAACTTTAGCTCGGGAATTTTGGGAATTTTGAAAAAAAAAAAAAATACGCAAATTAAACGCTGAGCAATAAAAACATCATTCAAAACTCTATTTTAAAGATGTATGGAACGTTGAGTTTCAACCCTCCACTGTGCATTCTTCCATCACATGCACAGATAACTCCCAGCATCCTTCACTCTACAGCAGGGCTTACCTGACTAGTGTGCAGGACTAGTCAGGTAAGTTTCCATGATATTACTGGGAAAATATATGAGCATGCTGATTGAGGATTGTTCATCTGTTCATCTAGCCTATTTCCATTCATTTATCCATCAATTGTAAAATATGTTTACAGACGATTCCAATTGTTTGGCCAACTATTTATATCTCTGGCATTGCATTAGTGTTTTTTTACAAACTTTTTTCTCATCTTATTCTACAGAACAATGCCACGTGCACTCTCTCATGTGTGGAGACATTTCACCCCATCCAATGTAGAAGGAAAGGCTGTGTACATTTGCAAATACTGTGCAAAGACCTATGTTAAGAATGACACAACGATGCAGAAGCATATAGTCAAGTGCCCAAAGTTTCCTCAGGGCTCAAATCAGCCTATGACACAACAAAATGTTTATATTTATGTCTGTATATGACAAGGTAAATACAGTTAGTATAAATTACCCACAACATTTCCAGTTTATTCCCGTTTATTCCCGTTAATTCCCGTATATTCCCGTTTACTCCCGTTAATTCCCGTTAATTCCCGTATATTCCCGTTTATTCCCATGGAAAGTTTCCAACTTTGAATATTCCCGGAATTTTGCAACACTAGTTGTAATTAAGCGTTTCTTTCTTTATCCATCGACTTATCACCTTATTTCTCAGCGACTACGTCTCTTAAGAACTCATATCTGTGCAGATCCTTTATTGACCTTCTAAACATCTACTCCTAACCTCCCTAACTCCTTTAATCAAAGACCTGAATGGCATCATGTGCAGAGAAGTGAGGGACGGCAGCGTCATGTCTCAGCTTCTCTCTGTGGGACGAGGTGACGAGATGAGAGCGTTTAACAAGAGCTGCGACTGCGAGTAGCTAATTATTTTCTAAGAAAAGCATGAAAGTGTTAACAGGATAATGGAGCCTTAATGGAATAATAGACCCAGAGAAAAACGAGAGGGTGACAGCAGCGAGAGACGTAGTCGTCTAATTAACTCCGACTGTGGCTCCATTCCCGTCACAGCAGCGACGGCTTGTAAAAAGAAAAAGTCAGATTTGAAAAGAACAGAGAAGCTGCAGAACAGAGAGTGAGACAACGCAGCAGAAACCTGGATTATTAATGTGAGGAGCCGAATGTCTGCGATTCACGATCCTTCCAAAGTATCTTCTTTCATGAGGCGTTTTGATGAGGAGAAGAAGTGTGAGATAGGTTTAAATCTGGCGACTGCTTATCATCCACTTTGTTTTTCATACAGAACCTCCTTAGATCCCCTTTGTCGGGGGGGGGAGGAGGCAGTCATCACTTCCTGTTGTCTCCAGTCGGTTTCAGGGGAATCTTCCCTGAAGGATGATCAACAACTCAAAACCCCAGAGGAGGAAGATTCATCCTTTATATCAACAAAAGCCCTTATTTCAAAATGTGACGTGAATAACAGATCCCACAGACTTTAGACTTTATTCACAACACAAAAACACACACAACTCAAAAAGGAAAGAACTGGAGGCTGCTCTCTGTGATTTATTCAATAACCAGCAGGATGATCCTCTTTGCTTCTTTCGAGACTAAAACATCAGGAAGTAGTAAACAGCGAACGGGAGGAAGACGTGAGTAGAAAGACTTTATTGACTCTGACCTTTCACCAGCTGATGAGATGATTTCCTGATGGTGAAACCTGTCGAGCGCATAAATTACACCTGATGAGAAAATGCACTGGGTTATGGAAATGAGGTCGGGAGGAAACTGCTGAGTGAGACGCAGCTCCACACACATCACCTTTCCACGTTCCATTTTCTTTCCGTCCTCTTTTATTCATCCATTCTTTTTCTTCTTCAGCCCACTTTCCCCGGCCTCCTCCTCTGATGCGTCTTTTCTGTCCCATCTGTTAGGAGGGAAATGAGGCTTCTCTTCTTCTCTCTCTGGCCCAGAAACAGCCTCATGAAAACCTCGTGTGTGCTCGTGAAAGTTACACAACTCTGAAGCATCACATGTCGTAAGCCACAGTTTCCTAATGAACCAAAACATTCTTACACTCCTCGTAAAAAGGATTCTCTAGCTCGAGTTGGCCAGCGCTATTTGCAGCTCTATGCTCACTCGCGTTATCGTGCAATACCGCATGCTAGCTCTATGGAATCATAATGTTTTCGCAGTCCATGCAGACAGTCGGACCCGTTTAGTTTCACCTGAAGTTCTTTCTCTTTCACCCTTCAGTCTCTCAGAATCTGTTGCGTGCACCATTGTTACCAGAATAGATTGAATAAATTTTGGTGGGGGACCATTAAACCCAGCACCTAACCTTAACACAGAGGAGACCACCAGGTTTCTGAGGTGGTGCGATCACGGCCGGGGTCTTGACACCATCAGCAGAGAGCAGTGTGAGTTAGCTCTGATGTAAAAAACAGTCAAGGACTCGAGATTTAAATAATAAAACAAAATAAAGGTCTCATGGTTGTGATGCTGTTTTTCATCCTCAAAGAGCAGCGACACCTCATAAAGCTCCTGGAGCGTTGTGCAGCAGCGAGAGGAAGTGGACCACCTGAACAAAGGAGCACAGGACGTGGCCGTTCCATCAGTGGCCGTTCCATCAGTGGCCTGCCCCCCCCCCCTCGTCCTGTAGAACCTGCTGTTGGCAGAGTTCAGGATATAATTGCGGTTGTCGGAGAGGATGATGGATGAGGGCAGATTCTCTCCAGCGCCGGGACACAAGTAATGACTTGCATTAGGGCGGGTTCATTCAGAAGGTAATACATTACATGGCTCATGTTAGCATATATTCAATGAAAGTCCATATTACGCTGCATGGAGAGGAAGTGGATATATGATACAATCATGTAAGTGTATGTTTGAGTTAATTACGAGTCTCCCTCCCTCTCATTAAAGCTTAGAATTAAACTGGCTGATAGATTTGAAATAGACGAACATAACGGATTTTTAAACTCAACTACTTGAAAACATCTGAATCTTTATTATTCCTTTAGCAGTAACAGTTCTGACCCTGGTCTGTATAGTGTCCCAAAACATCTGGATCGCCCCCTGGTGGCTGGCAGTAGTATAGGTCAAGAACTGTGCCTCCTCCATGTTACCAGATGGGACAAACTATAAAGTCAAAGTATACGTTGAAATAAATTCTTGTCAAAGATGGTTTCTGTCATTTTAGGTTTCACACTGATGTTTGTTTGAGTGATTCAATCTGTTATTTGATGCTTTAAAAAGTAAAAACATCCACTTCATCCTTCAGCAAGTTTCTTGGGATGACAATGAGTTGTTTCATCGAACAATCATGAATCTAAAAACTAAATTTTGCACCATATATATTGAAATATTTCACCACATAAATGAAAACTATGCTTATGCTCCGGGAAAATTACCCGAGCAACATAAATATCTGAGCAGATTTAGATCTTTGAGTCTGAACCACAGCAGTGAACTGTGGCAGCTTGAGTACAATATGGTGTCGTTAAAATCAAAAGCATTTATCTTCTGAAGAGCAGAACTGTGCTCAGCATATTTCAGGATGAATTAGCCAGTGGGACTTTGAGATATCTCACATGCAAAGGAGGCGTGTTTGGTCCGAGGGCAGAATCTCAGGTTAGCGTCCGATGTTTATCTGCAGATCAGATTTGGATCGATCCATTGGAAAGGGTGAAGGGGTCAGTTTTTTAGGTGTTTGGTTTGTGTGCTCTTGTGCAGCAAGTATATCGAGTCCATCAGCAGAACTCTGGCTTTTTTCCACGACCATAATTCGCTGTAATTATCATGTGACCTCTCCAAGCAGCCAGAGTAAATGAGCCCCTGTCAATAGGCATCAACTTTGGTTTTGCTGATGCTCTCTACAGGAAAGAACAACCACAAAATGTGCCACGAGGAAGTTTAAACAAAATAGCAATTCACTGTTATTTCAGAGGCTTAATTTAGCAAACAAATGTTCAAATGATGCTAAATATACAATAGTTACACGATGGAAGCATATTATCAGGTTCATTCTGAAGAGTTTATTTCACAGAAAGGAAACTTGAGACTGTGAACACGCAGCTGATGCTCAGACATTTTTCTCTGGACCAAACACGAGGACTAATTTGGCCGGAGCCGTGTTATCAGTTATGTTTTCCATCTCTCGCTCTCACACGGGAACACAGAACTATTAGTGACGCCGGCTGCTTTTGGTCATTTGTTCTCCAGGCCGGCTTCGCTCACTCACCTGCTGCAGATGAAAAGAGACCTGGTGAGCGGCTGGAGTCTCTTTATAACGATTATTATTATTCCAATTGTTCACTGCGGCAAAGTGTTCAAACTTCCCATAACAACAGAGAGCTCGGTGTTAATGGCTGCAGATGGGAGGGGATTCTTTAATAAATGGTGGTAATAAAAATCCCAGCGAAGCAATTGTGCATAATTGATGGTGTTTGTGGTTCTGGGAGTTCAGTGGCTCAGGAAGAGGTAAAGGTTCTCTGCTCAGGAAGCATCTTCTGATTCCTCTCATCAGACCTCACCCAGCATGTGGTCCTGATAACATCTCCTTCATGGTTTCTGTCCATCTGAACAATTACTTGTCGCGACAGTTTCCTTTTAAAAGCCAAAGAGGGAACTCGCGGAAGGTGGAGCAGCCAATCTTCTGACCCCCCGAGGCGCTGATGTGTTTACTCATCCAGCTCACAGCAGGGGGTCCGATCATTACTTTCTCTGTGCGGGTCTTTGTATCAGCTCAGAAAGAAGCAGCTTCTGCCCGACACTCACTGCCCTCAGGACCACGTCAACACAAATTCATTTAGTCGTGTCGTTGTGGGTTTAGCTCCGGGTTGTGTTGTGGATCAGAGTGACGCCTCCGGTGGAAAATAACAAGACAGACACATTTTCTTGGAAGGGAGAGAAATATGTTTTTATCTCGAGGATGATTGGCAGCTGGAAATCTGCTTCATTCAGATGATTCCTTCACAACAACCCATGACAGAGAAAGCTGATGAGGGCTGATATGTATTTATTTACATATTCACTTTTAATATGCACAATACTCTATTATACTGCATTTATAAGTATTTGTACTGTGCAATGACAATAAAGTTGAATCTAATCTAATCTTATCTAATCTAATGAGGGCACCGGTTTTATTTTGATAGATACACACTTATTAAAACTAAAAACACGCTGGGTAAAGAACCTCTACCCAGCGTGTTTACTCCAAGCTGCCAATCGGATTCAAACCATGTTTGATCATTTGTTTTTCTTCTAGCGTCCAATATGTCAGCAGATGATAACATCCTCCCCCCCGAACGGGTCTTATCAGAATCACTGTAGATCGAAGGTTTATAAAGGGCAGCTCTCACCGCCAGACAAAGACAATCAATTCCTTTTCCGATCACAGATGAGATCAGGATCTGACGGGAGATATTCAAAGTGCTGGACTCACACATCGGTTAAATACTGATGTGCTTTCTCTCTCCAGAGATGATCAAGTGGTTAAATCCTCCGCGTCTGAAACTGCGAGCTTCTCTTCTGCTCGCGACTTTTTCTCTTTCCGTTATCTCCTCTCCTCCGTCTCCATCTGTGTTTTTCTCATTGTCTGAATCAGGGAACAAATGCTCGCTCTTCACAGACAACATCAGCCACAACAATGGGCTCTTGAATCGCCTTTTTTTGGAAAGTACGATTCTGAGAAGCGAGCTCAAGGTTTCGCTGGAAAATGGAAAAATCACCAGGACTTGAATCTGACATACGAGCTCTGGAACCAGGGGGAGAGTTGATCCTCCTACTTTGCTTCTTCCACTGTCACAACTCATGGGTTCTGTCTGTTTATGATACAAGAGGTTGAAACAATAGATATAATCCCAGTAGATTGAATCTGCACTTTACTAATCTTCATGAAACACCTTTGTGAGAAGTTAATTTACGGCATTCAGCATTCAACACCGGCTTCCTGGTTCGCCTTGACCTACTAATCTTCATATGCACTCACTGCTTCCTCCTGTAATGAGACAGTTTTAGCAAAGATGTCCAAACTCCCAAAAAGTGGTAAATAAATGTGTCTTAATGGCTTGTTTGAAAGCTGCATGGTTGTTTATGTGCTTTTGTCTCTATTTTTATCTTCAGTCTATTGACTCTAGTTTTCCTACAAGTCGTTATTCTGTTGTTTTCTTTTGAGGTTGGCTAATTTGTGAGATAATGCAAGTGGCTGAATTCTTTTGTGGAGCAGGACTCTATGAGGAAACAGTTTTTCCATCATTAGATCAGGAAGATGAATTCCTTAAGCTCTCTCTCTCTCACACACACACACACACACACATGAATCGACTTTATCTACATTACGCTCACACAACGACCGCACCGTTTGTTTACACGATCAATTACCGTGCGATCAAAACCTCCAACACGCTCTTAATAAAAAAGAATTGCTGCTTCCGATGCAAAGTTCTCTCTCTGTGTTTGATGCCAGGATGCCCGTAAAGAGATCCCGCCCCTGCAAATGAATCACAGCCTTTAAACCTCTTGAGGGTCTGAGAAGGAAGACAAATAGCTTTACAAATGAAATTAAAGAAGCATTATTTCCACACAACTGACAAAATATGTGATTCATCACAGCGAGGAAACTCTCCGCGCTGTTTACGAGAAAGGCAACATGGACGTACTGCCAAATAAATCCAGCTTCACACACACTGCTGCCCTGAAGAGAAGCTGTAAAGAGTGTGGATTCTCTCTGCAGTCGTTTCTCTTCCTCCTCCATCCCTCCATCCCTCCATCCCTCCATCCCTCCATCCCTCCATCCTCCCACAATACCTGCTCCTGTCTCTGTCTCTATGCAGATTACATTATTATACTCAAATTGTGTATTTAATGACATTTGACACATTTACACAATGAATGCTATTTGGAGAAGTTCCCATTTTTTCGATAAATGTCCCAGAAATGTCCCACAATGGCTGAGTGGGTTATATTTATGTAGAATGACTCACAGTTTAACTGAATACTTTTCAGAGATGTTTAACCTATTTCCTAAAAGTCCTTAGGAAGCATTTCTTTTCAATTGTACCATAGACTCAGGATAATAACTTTATAATAACTTGTCCCCACTTTCTCCAATTTAAGGTAGAATATCCAGAATATGGGTGCGGCCATCTTGTGCCTTGGACGAGAGTCAACAGTTGGAGACATTGTTATTTTATCCATTGTTATTTGGTGGTCAAAGGTCAAGTTCACTGTGACAGAAACCAGTTTATACAATTAAGCAAATACCTGTTTTCTGGAACTTGTCGATCACCTCACCACTGGACTGCAGTTTGTGTATTAGATGTGTGTGATGCACACAACACAACACAACAACCCTTCCTATAGCCCCATCAGGTCCAGATGTTGTAACAGCTGTGCCTGTCCTATATGCTGCGATATTTCATATTGTGCCTCCTGCACATTTATTATAGCCTGTGGACTTTAAATGGGATTTATGAGCCAAAAACTACATTTTAGACCTTTCTCAGAAAACATGTTGGCTTTTCAAACACGGGTGTAACCAATAATATTCATTATGGATGAATTCTGTTTGTTCTGTGCCAGAGTTCTGCCTGTTTGAGACAGAGGCTGAACAGAGGAGCTGCAGCGATGTGTTTTCTGAACATTACAGCATGTGAACATTTAAAGTAATAACATTTCAGAATATTTCCCTTTTAAACAGTTAAGTTGTCAAACCCAGTGACATCAGTTGTGTAACTCTCAGGGTTGAGTGTTGTGATAATGTGTGAATGATTTTACTTTGTCCACATCCGATGAAACTCGATCACTCCGGGATGACAGAGGTGATATCTTCATTTCTGTGATAAACTTTCTCCGTCGGCTGCAACACAAAGATAAGAGTCACAATTCATAAGAGTGGGAGGTAAACACACGGGGGGGGGTGATCAGAAACAGCTGACATTTTATCTCTATTGCTGTTTTCATTGGAACATCAGAATGATTCTATCGGAGTTAGAAACCAGGACGGAGCTTTCACAGCAGACGCCCGTCAGAAAGGTCAGAGCCCGGCAGACTGAGGAGTAATGAAAGTTTGGAGGAGGAGACGGACGATGGATTATAAACAGACAATCACACAGACTTTTGTTGCACAGATTTCCACGTTCGTTATTCATCGACCGTCTTCAAGTGCCCTTGAGCAGGATATCAGTATTTTCTTCTGCTGTTTAATCGCTGTTTCTCCCAAAACTATTTCAACGTATCTTTAGTTTGTTTCTTTCCTCCTCGGATCTCCGACTGCAACAATCGCCCCATTGACATGAACCTTTAGTTGTTAACTGAACGCAACTCACGTCACATTGATGCACCTGCGAATTTCTGTACGGTTATTAGATATTAGATATAAGTTATTAGATATTTGTTATTAGAGTTGCTGCATCAAATACTTTCTTTCACTGGTACAATAGTGGTTCAGGTCTTATTTGGGACCTAAATCTGGTTTCTAACCCCAAAGTGTGAATCACAAGGGAATCTCCATGTTGGATGAAAAGAAGTAAGAGCTGCTTAACTCAGAGTTTTGTTTTAGAACTTAAAAATGAAACTTTTAAACCTGTTCTTGTGTTTTATTTACTCTCTTTATAGGACCGCAAAAAACAAACTGGCGAGGGAGCAGCTTCACTCTGCAAGAGCACACAGAGAAGTGGAAAAGCAAACTCAAAAGCAAGCGTTTCTGCTACAGATTCTTGTACAGAACCTAAGTGCTCACCACCCCCCCGACAGGTGCTCATATACCACTGCTGTCAACGAAAGAAGATGAAGTTTGAGACGAAATAAATGCCCTTTGTGCAATATAACAAAAAAGAGAACAAACAAACACTCTGTTTAGAATCATGTGGTTTTTAAAGTCGGTAGAACTTCTGCTCAGAAAGAAGATGAGAAGGAAAAGTGACATTTGTTCAAATGTCAGTAGAAGAATGATTTTGTCTTTGTTTATGAGACTGTGGGGGGGAACAGAGGTATTACTGAGCTATGTATTAGCATCAATTAGCACTTTCTCTCTGTGATCCTGTCTGATTCAGTTAATGTTAATCTGCTGCACGTCAGTTAAAACCAACACAAAGGTTGTTTGCAGGAGATTGAACTCGGATCAGAGATCGTGTTTCCCTCCGTGTGTTTCATCCTCAGGTGGAAACTTCAGTGTTGTTGAGTCTTTGACAGGATTCATTTATAAAACCGGCTCAGGAGTGAGAAAGTAACAGCTTATCAATATCCAGAAGTATAAAAACCAGTGAAATGAGTGAGTCAGTGCTTCAAAATGTTGAGATGGGAACAGAAAGCTACCTTTTGTATCTTCTCCTGAACTGATTACATTTTACTATTAGCACCAGGTTTGTGTGTCTGTGTGTGTCTGTGTGTGTGTGTTCATGCGTCTTTGTGCTTTGCAGCATTGGTAGACTGGATCAAAACCCCAGTGCAATCAGTTTTTAATTTCCCTAAAATCAAATTACATGGACGGGCAATAACAGAAGCACTGGACTATGGGAAAGTCATCTTGGAGATTATAAATCGACCCTAAAGTGAACGTGTGTGTGTGTGTCTATGTTTGTGTGTGTGTGTGTGTGTGTGCCAACGTGTGTTCACCTGCATGCATATGTGTGTATAATGCACATTATGAAGTAAAACTATAGATGTATTAGACGGACGTGTTGTCAACCTGTTTCCTCTAAACTTCTCTTAGGACTGAACCCAATTAATTAGCTCATAAAAACCTGAAGTATAAAACGGCCGTTTCCTCCTCCATCACTTGTATTGATCTGCTTCAGTGAGCGCGTTCCGGCTGCACTCACACTCGTTTAGTGTGGGGGGGGAGAGAATTCAAATGGAGTGCTTTATGTTTTTAATATTGATCCCTTTGGATTCTCAAATAACAGTTTGCGGTCCGGTCGCGGCTCCGTCTCCCTCGTGCTCCTCCGTGAGAGAGAAGCTAAATATTTGCGGATGCACCGTAAGTTTTGAAGCAAACATTTGATGATGAGGCGACAGTGTTGACGAGTTTTCTGTTTTAATTAAAAGCTCCCTGGATGTGATGTTTGTTTGGCTTCAATGCAAATGATAGAAATGCTTTTATTCTCTTTCATGAGTAGCCTCTCAAGGTGAGTCTGGTGTCCCCAGTGGTCAATACACGTCAATTATATACTATATATACTGTACTATTCTTATATACTGTCTAACAATACCATTACCATCATATCATCAGTACTTTTACCATCATCTTGCCACTGCACCTTATCTACCTATTTTATTGTATTTTATCTTGTGCTTCTGTTTTTTATTCGTTCTACCTCAATATTTTTAATTTTGTTCTATTGTATTGTATTTTATTGTATTCAAATATACCGGCTGCTATGACAACTTAATTTCCCTTCGGGGATGAATAAAGTAATCTATCTATCTATCTATCTATCTATCTATCTATCTATCTATCTATCTATCTATCTATCTATCTATCTATCTATCTATCTATCTATCTATCTATCTATCTATCTATCTATCTATCTATCTATCTATCTATCTATCTATCTATCTATCTATCTATCTATCTATCTATCTATCTATCTATCTATCTATCTATCTATCTATCTATCTATCTATCTATCTATCTATCTATCTATCTATCTATCTATCTATCTATCTATCTATCTATCTATCTATCTATCTATCTATCTATCTATCTATCTATCTATCTATCTATCTATCTATCTATCTATCTATCTATCTATCTATCTATCTATCTATCTATCTATCTATCTATCTATCTATCTATCTATCTATCTATCTATCTATCTATCTATCTATCTATCTATCTGTCTATCTATCTATCTATCTATCTATCTACACCCGTTGTACAAAAATGAAGTGAAAGAATCTCGGATACTTGCATTTGTTTTATATTTATTGGAGTCTGCATTAGTTAAATTTCTTAAGGTGTACTTTGACTTTGTGGTTTGGTGCGTGTCCCATCTGCTAACATGGAGGAGGCGGGGTTTATGACCTATACTGCAGCCAACCACCAGGGGGTTCTGATGATTTGGCTCTTGGGACCTGTAACGTCTGACCTGTAGGGGGCAGCAAAACGAGCCGTGTACACTGCCGTAGAAAGTTTCTTCGGCAAACTTCTTTCCAAACTTTTCCCCTGGAAACAAAGTCACGTTAGCGTTGTGACAAATGAGCAGCTCAGCCCCCGGAGCATCGTTGGCATTCACGTGGAGTTGTGTGTCTGTGAGGCGCACGCACTGATGCAGCTGTTGTCATCTGCTTCCACTGTGCTCCCTCCGCTTTGGGGGGGGGGGGGGTGGGGGGTTGGTTCCTTATTTAATTTTGGCACTGCTCAGGGGGGGGCACTAAAATGCATCCGCAGCAACATCTCGTTTCCAACACGACAATTAATGTGTTCACTGCGATGGAATCTGTTTTCCATTTACATTTTGCTGAATGGAATATCCCACATGTGGTTTTGTTAATGTACTGTTTGTGTAAACAGTTTCTGGCGCACTTGGATTTAAGCATATTTCCCAGCAACGTTTGGGTTTTATTATCATGTCATATTTTCAGCTTATCAAATAGATACGTGACGTTCCACCTGAGGACCAGGAGCAGAGAGAAGGCTGGACCTGCAGCTGCTGGTGTGTGGTTCAGCCTCTGGAGAGCTGATCCCAGGTCTGATGACCTCCCTCTGCAGGTGGGCCTCTCATAATCGCATGTAATGATACTGACATTTAAAAGTAATTATGTGTAAATCGATAGAAGCGCCACAGTTCTCATTTATCATTTTGAATCTATCTCACAATGACCAATCATTTAAATATTGACATGTTATTGTAGTGCTGCAGAGAGATCATTTGTTTGTAAGATGTTTGTTTGCTATAGCTTCAAGGACCATATACTATAGTATATAGTATACTATTCAGGCCCCCCCGACCCCCCAGAAACGAAAGGATAGACGAAAATTTTGAAATTTACGAAAGGACGAAGTAATAAAGTCTGAAATCCTGCAAAATAACCATGAAAATATGTTTAAACCCAGCAGAATATCTTATTTTAAACCAATATCGCGAAATCTAGTTAACTTGTTTGTGTGCTATAGCTTCAAGGACCATATACTATAGTATATAGTATAGTATTCAGGCCCCCCCGACTCCCCAGAAACGAAAGGATAGACGGAAATTTTGAATTTACGAACGTACGAAGTAATAAAGTCTGAAATCCTGCAAAATAACCATGAAAATATGTTTAAACCCAGCAGAATATCTTATTTTAAACCAATATCGCGAAATATAGTTAACTTGTTTGTGTGCTATAGCTTCAAGGACCATATAGTTCAGTATACTATAGTTCTCAGGACCCCCAACAATAAACGAACGGATAGACCATGACAAAATGTTTAAACCCAGCGGAATATCTTATTTTAAACCAATATAGCAAATGAAAATGTATTTGAATCACAAAAAAAATCACAATTAAAGTCGTCAAAACATTCTAAGTAACGAGTAACATTGGAAGTTTGTACCAACAGTGTTTCAGAGCTGCTCCTACATATCTGTACCGACTCTCAGGGGAACTCGTGTTCTGTTCAGCGGAGACGAGCTCGTCTACGTTCCAACATGATTCTATCTACTGTATTTTGAGTATATTGTTGGGTACAGTCTAAATGATTAGAGCCTAAAGGAAACGATTGTGTCTAAACATCCTGAACGTTAAAGCAGCAGCTTCCTCTCCACATCTCAGCAGAAACCACTGGGATCAGTTTAATGAGTCGTCCTGATTCTGTTTCCTCTGTGTGATGATAAAACCTTTAACCAGCTCACAAGCTTTCTTCTCCCGTCTCTGTTGTGATGCCATTTCTATACCTGGAGAAACACTCCCCCCCCCCCCCCCCAATTTCTCTGTCTCTGAAATGTTCTTAACGAGCGTCTAACTATTCTGAAAAGGTTCCATCTTTCATATTTACTGCAGAGGAATGTTCTCCGCTCTCTGGTGTCCGGAGCTGATGAGGCCTTCAGGGAGGAGTCGTACATCAGCCGGGACCTTTACGTGGCATTATAGAGACCGGGGGGTGGGGGTGGGGGGGATGCTGTCTACCTGGGATCATTTCGAGATGTGAGATTCATGTGGAGTGCATGTTTGGGGGAGAGTCGCAGCCGAGGGAGGGAGGGAGGAGAGGGAGGAAAGGGAAAGCGACAGAGTGGAAGCGGAGTCAGGCTGCGAGAGATTTGAATCAATCAGCGTTGGCTCTGTGGGGAAATCAGGAGGGGGGGGGCGGGGGGGGGGCTGATTGATGGATTAGGACCAGGACATGTTCTGTCAGCTGTGCCAGGCGGCTTCCAGATCCCTGACTTAATGCGACCACGTAGCATGATGTTCATTATCAGTTTAACTCCCAGAGTGGGGCTCGCATGTGGATGTGTGTGTGTTTGGCCAAATCCTCTGACACACACACACACACACACACACACACACACACACACACGCACACACGCACACACACACACACACTCAGCCAGAGGGATTTGGTTAAACTTTCAGGATGTGACTTGCTTTGAACCGGAGGAATTTTCCTGCCATTGATCCTCAGCTCAGAGAAAAGCTTTTGAATAAAACAGAAAAGAGGGAGTTTAATTGGCCGATTGGTTTCTGAGCTAAAGAAAAAACCGTCCGTCTGGGATTAGTGGAAAAACATGAAGCTCACGTACAACACGGCACAGCATGTAAAACCCCAGAGTGTAAAACCCCAGTGTGTACATTGAACCCAGTTCCAAACTGAAATGGGGGGTAGGGCGGGTATCACAGGACTTCACTACTTCACTTTTTATATCTTTTATCTTTTATATACTTTTATTAGGGCTGGGCAAGTTAACTCGTTTTAATCGAGTTAACTCAAGTGATGAGTTAACTCGATTGTTTATCCGCCAATTATTTTCTCTTTTCCTGTTCTGCAGCAGTCAGCAACAGACTTTCACAAAATAAAAGCCTGACTTTCACAATAAAACAATAAATAATCAAACCTGAGTTAATGCGAGATAAAATAATCAATCGAGTTAACTCATCACTTGAGTTAACTCGATTGAAACGAGTTAACTTGCCCAGCCCTAATTTTTATATAGATATGTTTATGTCTAAATAAATGTTACTTTGTATAAATATTGGAAAAAATGAGTAAATAAGAAGTAAATAGTGAATAAATATATATTGTTTTTTATTGTTTTTCTTATGTGTGTTATATTTATTGTGTTTTTATGTTTCTATGTTCATTGTATGCACCAATAACCAGAGCAAATTCCAGGTAGGTGTAAACCTACTTGGCAATAAACACCTTCTGATTCTGATTCTGATTCTGATTCTGATTCTGATTCTGATTCTGATTCTGATTCTGATTCTGACATACAGAGACAACAATCATATTCCCATCTACGGACAATTTAAGTTGCTTTCGGACTTTTCACTTCAAGCTGTTTTCCTGAAAGACTGATCCAAGGTTAAGGTTTCACATTTAAGGTATCGCACTAAAACATTTTGCATGCGTACGTCCTGTTGTTTGTAGACGGGCGGGTGTCTGATGTCAACCTGTTGTCAGTGCAGCTGGTGTATTCACTAACTTTTTTTAAAGGAGACATATTATGCCCTTTTTACCACAGTTGATATGGTTCCTTGGGGTCTTAATGAAATGACTGTAACATATTTTGTCAAAATACCACAAGGATCATTTAAAGCAGCATCTGTCTAAAGCAGCCCTCCTCAGATTGACCTGTTTTGAGTTTTTGGGACGGTAGACCTGCCAGATACCCAAATTAACGTGTAGAAAAACTACAAAAGTGGAATTTTCATAATATTTGCCCTTTAAATCATAGTCGTAGAAGTCTTTTGGTAGAAGTAGTAGAAGTTCTTGGCTTAAAACAAACAAAATGAACAATTTTAAAGTTCAACTTACAACCGCAGCCCTGCGTAACTGCCACCACGGCATGGTTTTAGAAGGCTAGCGTTAGCGAACATTTAAATTGATTCTTAAGTTAAGTAGTTACCATGAATATATGTGTAGCTATCATGATCAGAGGTCGTCAACCTTAATATAATAATTTCATGACTAAAAGACGTCTCAGATGTTTAACTCAGCTTTGGCCCTGCAAGCTCCAGGATGTTCTGAAAAACTGGATCTGCTTCATGAGCCATGTTCAGAATTCACATTTCCATATATTTGGCCAGAAATATGATATTTAAACCATAAATCCATCAAAATCCACATTCCAGTGAGTAGAATCTCTTCCCGTTAATGCGACAGAAACAGTCGGAGCTCATTCTACACCCCCCTCCTCCTCCTCCTCTCCAGCAACAACCCGAGCACCTGTGTGAGGGTTTTCAATCTTCGCCAACAATTCCTCCCTAATTACATTAACGTGAGTCCATATTGCAACATGCTACAGGAATAAACACGCTGAGAAATGAACCAATCACACGCCAGCCACCTGTTCTCAGATCAGTGGAGCCGAGCAACTTCTCTCTGCTCCTGTGTTTATGAAACCAAAACCTGACAAAGCATCACAGCAGTGGTTGTACACGTGAGACACTTGTGTTTTATTCATTTAATAGCAAATGACTTTTAAAGCACAATATCTAAAAGTGTAATTTCTTCTTTTAGCACTAGTAGTAGTATTCATGGTAGGATGTGTAATTCATGTCTCCTCTTTTATTCTTGTCATTTATGAATTAAACTTTTTTCGCTCTCTTACAGTTCGACTCAGCCTCAGGGTGATGGTTTGAATACATTTAAAATCTTAAAATTTACATAAGATTTCCCCTCGTACTCACACATCCTCAAGGAAACAGACACACACACACACACACACACACACACACACACTGAGACAGTATTCCCACTGAGGCCCCTGGCTACTGTCATACATGGCTCATTATCTTGAAGGATCACCCCCCCCTCCCGGTGGTAACTGTGGACTCCCGGTGGTAACTGTGGAGTCTGCAGCCCTCAGCAGGCGAGCGTGTGCATGTGTTAACACGTGTTCTCCGGCCCGGGTGGACGGAGCAGGTTTGAAATATTAACAAACGATTCATCAAACTTCTCGCCCGGGCCCGTGTGTGTCAGTCCTCCACGCCTCCCTGGGGTCCCGCGGCCCCCCCCGGTGGACACGCCTGCGTCCTCAGAGGACACCAGCTCCTCGGAGGAGTCGAGGAGCACGACACACTTTCCCTGTGTCAGCACTTTGTGAAGCTATAAAAATCATTCTGAACAGAGGCGAGCACAGAGGAAGTCATTCACGGTGGATAATGAACCCTCCCATTGATCCGTCTTCCTCAGTCCGACGCCCGTCGTCTCCCTCCTTTACCATCATGTATAAAATACTGTGGGGATGAATATTTGTGGTGTTATTCTTGTTTTATGGAGCATAAGCGTTGGAGTTGGAGCAGGAGGAGTGCTGCCTCAGCTCGGTGGAACCCCGGGGAGTAACTCAGAGCGACAGCGGGAGGAGCTCATTACTGTGGACCAAGTGGGACAGATGCACTACATGAGGCCTGGAGGAGAGGGAGACAGAGACAGAGACAAAGGGAGGAGAGTTGGTCTCGTAGGAAGGTAATTAGGGCCCGAGCACAGACATCAAAGGTGTCTGGTGAGACCCTATTGAAATTGTAAGGATTATTATTATTATTATTATTATTATTATTATTATTATTATTATTATTATTATTATTATTATTATTATTATTATTCAGGCAAATGAATTGGCTTTTTGAGGGCTTTAACATGCTCAACTTCTTACCAAAATTTGCAGAAAGTTAGAAAGTGGTGAAAATTTACATATTCTGAAGGAATTTTCAATGGGCGTCGCAAAATGGCTCAACGGTGCCCCCCGAGACAGCCCGAGACCCCCGGAAGGTGTTCCCATTGACCTATCTTCACAAAAATCGATATACAGGTGTATCATGACCAGACAAACAAAAAAGTCTCTTGGTGCAATTGGAAAAACACAACAGGAAGCCTGCTATTTTGCATTTAGTGGCCATTTTGGCCATATTCCACATTTTTTCTTTGATACACTTGTACCAGGGTTTTCATCGGATCAACTTCAAATTGAGATGAGTGTCATCACGACAAGATGGAGATAAAAACTGACTGACAGATTTTTTTTTAATCACACGGTGTGACCGTGGCGTGGTGTCAAAGTTTGATTACACGCCATTAAAACACGATGTTCTGTAACGCGGACATACATGGACCATGAATCCTTTGATTTCAGTCTTCCTAGATCAAAGGAAACTTTATGTCTTGCAAAGGTTACGTCTCTCTCTCTCTCAGAACTGGTTATTTTTGTTTTTTCAGACAAAAAGCATGCAACGCTTCAAAATGGATGTGCTCGGGCCCACCCAGTGCTGCTTTGCAGCCCTAAAAATTTTATTTTCATTTTTATTATTATTATTATTATTATTATTATTATTCAGGCAAATGAATTGGCTTTTTGAGGGCTTTAACATGCTCAACTTCTTACCAAAATTTGCAGAAAGTTAGAAAGTGGTGAAAATTTACTTATTCTGAAGGAATTTTCAATGGGCGTCGCAAAATGGCTCAACGGTGCCCCCCGAGACAGCCCGAGACCCCCGGAAGGTGTTCCCATTGACCGATCTTCACAAAAATCGATATACAGGTGTATCATGACCAGACATACAAAAACGTCTCTTGGTGCAATTGGAAAAACACAACAGGAAGCCTGCTATTTTGCATTTAGTGGCCATTTTGGCCATATTCCACATTTTTTCTTTGATACACTTGTACCAGGGTTTTCATCGGATCAACTTCAAATTGAGATGAGTGTCATCACAACAAGATGGAGATAAAAACTGACTGACAGATTTTTTTTTAATCACACGGTGTGACCGTGGCGTGGTGTCAAAGTTTGATTACACGCCATTAAAACACGATGTTCTGTAACGCGGACATACATGGACCATGAATCCTTTGATTTCAGTCTTCCTAGATCAAAGGAAACTTTATGTCTTGCAAAGGTTACGTCTCTCTCTCTCTCAGAACTGGTTATTTTTGTTTTTTCAGTCAAAAACCATGCAACGCTTCAAAATGGATGTGCTCGGGCCCACCCAGTGCTGCTTTGCAGCCCTAAAAATTTTATTTTCATTTTTTATTATTTCTTCTTCTTCTTCTTCTTTTTCTTATTATTATTCAGGCAAATGAATTGGCTTTTTGAGGGCTTTAACATGCTCAACTTCTTACCAAAATTTGCAGAAAGTTAGAAAGTGGTGAAAATGTACGTATTCTGAAGGAATTTTCAATGGGCGTCGCAAAATGGCTCAACGGTGCCCCCCGAGACAGCCCGAGACCCCCGGAAGGTGTTCCCATTGACCTATCTTCACAAAAATCGATATACAGGTGTATCATGACCAGACAAACAAAAAAGTCTTTAGTTGCAATTTATACATATTTAGCTATGATTCTATTTTTTCCCATCTCATGTGGTCGTTAGCAGGTTTTCATGACAAGTTGTACAGTTCAGAATCTTAAAAAACAAAAATGTAACCCCTTTTCAATTTTCATTATTATTATTATATGAACGTTTGCTGCTATCATCAATCACATTTTTACATCCATAGTTATCACTCTTAATGTTTTCATTAAAACAACTAGTCTTTCAGAGCTGGAACATGATGGTACACAACTGATCCCGGTCTCCAATTTTCAAGCAACATCAATAAATGTGCAGAAAACAGCCACATTTCTATGGCAACGCATGGGGGAAATAACCTCTTAAGAATTGTGTTGATTTTTCATCTGACACACTGGAGCTCTATGTAATTCCGGACTGAGTGAATGATTTCAGACACGGACCATATATTTGTGAAAATTAAAGTATTAAAGAAAATTACATAAATACAACCAGCTGCTGCTTCAGGGGTGTTTGCCATCATATCTATTTATTTAGCAGCCGTAGGTGTCACACAGTGGATACCTGGGTCAAAGTTATTTGTGTGATTGTCTGCGCAGTTATGTATCACTCACAGCATATGTTTGCATGTCCTGACAGAATTATACATATATAGAGAAAAGGAGTGACGGCAAATGAGACAGAGCGCAGATAAAGCATGAGGGCACGAGGCAATAGGCCATGAGGTCTTATGTCATCTCATAAAGCTGCAGATGCACCATCAAATTCAATTAATTAAACATTAAAATGCAAGTGGTGGAGCTGGAATCAGACGGAAAGTATTTTTAAAAACTGCACATTTGCAGGTTTGGTGTTGAGATGACTTCTTGACAAAGGACGAAGACGTTCATCCACAAATCAGAACAACAATATGGATAAACGTGAGATCTAGTAACAGTTTGTGAGCCTGTGGAGGAGGAGAGAACATACAGTACCCCCCCCCCATCTGTTGTTTCTGCATTAGAAGACAACATGGTTGTGTTACAGGATGTGTGAGTGTGTGTGTTTGTGTGAAGAACAACCTCATGTTGTTTTGTTTCATTCACAACTTTGCAAAGCTGCTTTTTAAAGTTCGTCTTATTACTCGATAAGTTGTCGTTTGTGACAAGTTTGGTTTTAATTTGTTATTAGATGCAATAAGAAAAAGGTGAAACATCATGATGAACAGTTGAGACTCGTGATTGGTCACAGACTGGATGGGAGCGATGGTCTTCACTTCTTTCATAGTGGGAGGAAGTGGAGTTAGGACGAAGGAACCTGAGCTCAGCACAGTCACACAGGAAGTTGATATATAATCAGGGTTTAAATAAAGTTGAGAGGGGAAAAAGAAGAAGAATAAAAACATCTGGTTTGATATGAGATGAAATGAACGCTCGTCATTAAGCAGATGAGAAGTGATGAATAAATGAAAATGATCTTTTATCCCAGTTGAGCTCCCAGTGGTAGAAGCACTGGAGCTCCTCTCTGCTCCCGTTAGCATATTCCCCCAGTAAAAGATTTCCTAATGTGACAGACCTTCTACAGGAAGTGACCACTGGATGTCCACTCAACCTCCCAGCATCCCTGGCGCCGTAACCTAGCAACACCTCGCCTGATTGAGTCCAGTTCAGGGGGAACTGTGGCATGCTGGGAAACTTCAGACAAATGTCCGTTTGAGTTTCCTGCAGCTGGAGCTTCAACACGGCGGGAACTGGGAACAGTGGGACGCTAGCGGACGCTAACGCAGATTCACGGAGACAAATCTGCCATTTCCTGGAGTGGGCGGGAATCTAGTGTAACAGCATCTGCAGAGAAACACGCCAAGACTGAGCCGCAGCAACAATATAATCTCATTTCTAAACTGGGACTATAAGGTCTATATACCATAGGCCTCCAATGTAATTACACTGGATTAACAAGGCAAGCCAAATTGCCTGCAGCTCCTATATTGTGTTGCTGCCGCGGCAGCGTGAGAAGCATCGTTACAGGAAGACGAAAATAACACTGGAGAGGAGGCGTGTTCTGTTTGTCTTATTATTCCACTGACAGACCACTGATTGGGGATTAGGTTGGTGATGGTTTCCTGTGTGTGTGTGTGTCTGTGTGTGTGTGTTTGTGTGTGTGTGTGTGAAGCTTCTTTTATGAGAATCGGAAATAATTGCCGCTGTAATTGGTTCTTTATTGTACTTTGATATGAAAACATGTCCTCTGTCACTCAGGTGCAGGAGACTGGGACAAACAGTAGCATTGTTGTGATGCCAAACTTTGTTCTCGCTTCGGTATTTGTACGGAATATTAAATCAAATTTTTTCTTTTTTAAACACTGAGGCTCTTGTTATGAATCTTTTTTCTTCGATCTTGTTTGCAAGTGGAGCGGTGTCGGCAAACACAGCTGCTGCCAGTCGGGTTTAAACCGGAGTGTGATGGTTTCACATCAAGAGGCTGGTACATAACTGAAGGGGCTTCTACACCCATTTTGTTTGGTTTGGACTTTTCAGTTGAGTCAGAACCAATTAACAGGTTTGGTCCAGACCAACAGAGAGAAAAGAGGGGGGTCCTGGTTTGGCTCAAACTGGACCATGGTTCATTTTGGGATAGTTTGGACCTCTGGGAGTTGAGGAATCACTAAAAGAGACCTGGAATAAACATTCTCTCAGTGGTTCCCTGTATTTGACAGATTCTTATGCAACACAATCACCTCATTTTCACACCACAGGACACAAAGTCACACATTTCACCTCCGGAGGGCGACGGGTGTTCAGGTGACACCAACACCTCGGACAACCTTCAGGGACTTCTTCTGCTCCTGGTATTGAGCTGATTGACATGACCCTCTGTGACGCCCACGTTTTAATAATAACCACATATAGGGGACATTAAAAGCTAACCGGGTGGTGATGGAAATAATTAAAACTGACTTTTCAGATCATAACGGCTCAGGGAGTTGGAAGAGGCGACACAATGAGGTTATATTAGCTCTTATTCAGTCAAACCTCCCTGTTGTTAAAGGAACAAATGACCAAACAAAGACACAACCCTTATTCCTGGACTGTAAAAGTTGCACATCTCTTAGCAAACACTTGTTATTACATATTTAGGGACATAAGCATCCATTCAACATTGTATTTCTATCTGCCTGAAGAATACAAGTCCTGTATCTATCACTTGAATAGTTAGATTTGTTTGTTGGTTCGTTTCTAATCAAGATGACATTACAACTGATGGATGGATGCTCTTTAATGTTGTGAGATTATTTAACATTTTCAATGATTTGTGAGAGAAAAATTCATTATGACAACAAACCGGCATATTTAAGAGACTGATGTTCATGGGTTTGTGCGAGTTGGTGCAGATCCCCCCCTAAAGAGTTGGACCTCCGTGGAAGTATGCGCTCTACTGATGACCATTCTAGTTCAAAATGTATTCATATTGATAATAAATTGCACTGAATCCACCTGGGGGCGTCCTTGGGCCCCCATCAACAAAATTTGAAAGTTTGAAATTAATTGAATTAATGGTAAAAGAGATCAGTGAACATACAAAGAGAGATTTCTTGAATTATACTCAGACTTAGACACCATCACAGACAGATTGTCCGTCTCTCTCCTGCGTACTTCACTGAAATCCTCCACATTGAAATCCAAATGGCATCATAACAACATGTGTGACCACACTGAAGTTACCGCCCTCCTCATATCTGGTTTCTCTCTGCCCGCGGTGTGAAGGAGTTTCTCCCTGCAGATGTTTACAGACTCCAGTCGAGCTATTGGCTCGGCTTCATGAGTAACATCCATCACTTCCAGCACACGACCCTGAGGGGATCTTTATTACTGACAGCCCGGGTTTACCTCCACCTCACGGATCCAGCCGACACCACATGACCCCGCCTGCCTCTGTGACATCATCGCTGCCTCACTTCATCTCACTGCTGTTTACCGGCTCCGCCCTGCTGCTCTATCTGCAGGTTTCCTCTCGGGTGTGTTTCTCTAAGACGTTGGGTGTGGATCTAAATTATTAGATATGTGAAAATGGGATTGTCTCTCACCTTTAAGTGCTTCTGTCTTATTTCCATATACAAACACATTTCTAATTCACAAATTGAATGACCATCGTGTTCAGGAAGTTTTGGGATGATTTTCCCGTTGACTGCAAACGGAGAAACGTCTGATGCTGATTGGAGGACGAGTGTGTGTTCAACAATCTGCCTGCACACAAACCTAAAGGTCATAAATAAGTGAAACTCAAATCACGTCTTTTGCACGGAGAGTTATTTCCATCAAAGTGAAAAGACAAAGACTCTTTAAAAGGAACTGTGGGATAATAAACCTTCTGCTCGATGGTTGTGGCCACTCGGACAAATAAAAAACTTTGAACAACCTCCTTTGAATAACACTTGGTCTTTTGAACCTGTGTTAATTGAATGTATTGATCAGTGGAGCTCAGGTAACACACAGGTTCAAGCTGTGTGAGTCTTCACCGAAGCATCATCACTGAGAATCTCACGCATCTCAGTCCAGTTTGTTACAAGGAGAAAAGTCTGAGTGAAGCTCGTCGGTCACGAAGCAGTTAAAGTGTGAGTCAATGAACGTTTGGTTTATTGCTCATTAAGAGACCGTGTTGAGTTGAGAACCATTGCAGGAGACCTTTAAATTAATTTGTATCTGCAGTCCCTGGGAAGTAAGTGAGGAAGCAGGAGGTCTGAGTCACTTAATGAGAACTGGTGTTTGAGTCGATTCCAGGAGTGGGAGATATCCAGAGAGAGAGAGACCAGGAGGAGAGGAGCAGGTCTGTGTGCAGGAAACCAGCAGCCGACTGATCCCATAACCCAGACTGGGAGATTGATTCCATCCTAAACCATTCCCGTTGGTTTAGGATGGACATTTAGAATTGTCCATTATAGATTCATTTGGAGGCGATTTCAGACATGAAAAGGAGGGGCAACATTGCGATTATTACTTCACCGACTCCAAATGACGTCAAACTGGGAGTCGACAGCTCTGAATCTGGGAGATTTTAGCTTAATTTCGTACAATAGGAGGAAGTGAAAACACTTTGTTGAACAAATCCAAACTCAATGTAGAAAGAGAGTAGCAATCGAAACACTCCAGTTTGTGCATTTAATGAAACAGGATCCATTTGAACCACTCAACCAGCTCAGCTAGCTGGACTGTTTTGTTTCTGTTTGTGTGTGTGTGTGTGTGTGTGAGTGTGTATGTGTGTGTGTGTGTGTGTGTGTGTGTATGTGAGTGTGTATACAGCTTTTCAACTTCCATAGACCTTATGGACAACGCGACCACATTTATTTTCTTCGCTCTGGTGCTACTGAGACATCTGGTGGCAGTAAATACCAAACACATAACCTTTAACTGAAGAGCGGTACATGAACAGGGAATCACGTGTTGTGTGAATCTCTCGGGACGGTGAAGTTCAGCCTCTGGTCTTCAGACGCTCCTGCTGCTGAGGACGTGTTCTGCTGAGACAGTGAATCATTTACATACATATGAGGGACGTCTGCTCTCCAGAGAGTTTAGAAGATTCGAGTTTTAAACGCTGTAAGCCTTTGTGTGTGTGTGTGTGTGTGTGCATGTGTACGTGTGTGTGTGTGTGTCTGTTCCCGAGGCCACACTGAGATACACAGAAAATTAGTCGATGGGGTCCCCGTTTGTCCTTGATGCTTCATTTCCACAGAAAGTGGTCAATTAATTCCAGAAGTGTATCAGGTGGATTTAGAGATATGATAATAAATGCAGCAGAATGGATTAGTTTGCTTTGGGAGGACGCCGGGCAATTTATGGCTGAACTGCGACTGCTTCTCCTGCTGGAAGCCCGACCGGCCGGAGGCGACGTGTGAGAGAAGCTGGATCCCGGCACGTGTGTTTACAACCGACCGAGAACTCGCAACAAATCGTTTAAGAAATGATTCAGTTGTGTTCGCTCATGCGTAAGATTTGAATCACTCGCAGACGACTATGCACTGTTGCTATCGGGTGAATGGAAAGTGAGGAGTGGGGGTGCAGCAGAAAAAAATCTGGCTTCTTAAAATAGGTGGAGAACGAAAGGGTGATGGATTGTAAATTATGTTTCTAACAAAGAAAGCTGGATATGAACCTTTCGGCTCGGTCTCCAGAACTATAATTTTGTTTCATCACATGAGATCCAGTGTTTTCCTTCCTTTTCTCCTTTAGCTGACATTTAATGGTAAATGGTTTTGTATTTATAAAGCGCTTTTCTAGTCTTGATGACACTCAAAGCTCTTTACAGTACAGTGTTTTTTACATTCATCCATTCATACAGTGCATCTACTTGCAGCCCTTTGTTATTCTATGGTTCTATTCTATTCATTCAGGGTTCATCATCTTGCCCGAGGACACCTCGGCATGCAGATGGGGATCACATCAGACTGGGGATCGAACCGCCGACCATCAGGTTGGAGGACGACCGCTCTACCCCTCAGCCACAGCCGCCAAACTTGCAGACAAACTTTTAACAAGCTTCTCGTTCTAAATAAGTAAAGTCCCGGCCTCTGCCTGTTCCTGGTGCCGGTGCCAGGCCCGACAGATGCAGCTCCAGGCTCCTCAGCCCTGTCCTCCTCCTCCTCACGCCGCTGCCCGTGAACCACAGCTCCTCCCCCCCCCTGATGAAGGAGCTGAGCCTCATTGTGCTGAGTGACACGCCAGTTGCCATAACTACCGTCTGCACCGTGTCATATTCCCAGGGTTGGCACGGCCTTCGGTTGTGGTTGTGTTGAACCCCGGTGTGATAACTCGCTGCCGGTGTAGTGCGTGCGTTTGGTTTATGATTACACTAACCCCCCCCACTCCCCTCCCCCCGCCCACTTCATTAGCCAAGAAAACAGCAGGAGCAAAGCCAACACATGGAACCATCTGCTGCGACCGCCAGCTCATCACCTGTAGGCAGCGCCGGGCTGTCAACGGGAAGCGGTTGTCCTTTAATCAAGGTGAAGGACTGCCAATTACCAGCCGTGTGAGAACCTAATGGCCGACAGCGAGAGAGGCAGCAGCTGGTGCAGCAGCGAGACGAAGCTAAACGCCCGCTAGCTCCGCCCACCAGCCGCGTCCATCACAGACACAATAAGAAGGAGAACACACAACTGACTGAGGAGTTTTTAAACTCTTATTCATGAGGAGGCGTCAGGATCATTAAAAACCAGGAGGGGTTACGTTCTCAGCAGATTAGATTATAAAGCCAGTTTGATTATTTAAGATCTTGTGTGATGATGGTGTCAAACTGATGAGGTTTATACTTTGTGGAGTATTTCTAACATCCTGGATATTACTATGAAAGCATTTAAAGTATTTAAACAAGTTTGTGTGACATGTAGATTCACTTTAATCCCAGATACTTCTCCTTTAAGGTTAGATAACCTGTGATAAGATAAGATAAGATGAACTTTATTGATCGGGGAAATTCCCGTGTTACAACAGCATATCCTCAGAATGAGGTAGATGAGAAACATGTGAAGGTATAAAACCGGTTCAAATAGGCAATAAAATAAGAAATAGAAAATTCAATTCGATAAAAATACAGAGGATACTTACATAATATACAGATTTGACTACAGAGAGAAACATTACTTGTAGAAAGACGTAGTTACCAACACAGTTTGGCCACTGGATGTTTTCTAAATTGTGAATTGTGTGGAATTGTCAGTTGATTTATCATTTAATCAAGAAAACAAATAGTTAAATGCTGTATAATGTAATGTCCCTACAGTAATAATAATAACACAACCACCAACTCAGTGTACAGGCAGCTCTACAGTATATAACCTGCAGGTCGTTTGTACGCTTGTGTATTTAATGTGAAGTCGGAGGCGTTCACCGACCCGTCGACCCGAAGCAGTTGCCAGTTTCTCTCCAGTTTTTTATTCTAACTCGAGATCAGTGGATGTTTCCTTCGTCTCACAGTTTGCTGACCGGGTCCTTTTGTATTTTCAAGCACTGCTCTCCAGAATCTGCTTCCCTCAGGACAGAGAGAGAAGCCGGGCTAACAAAAACAACAAATTGTCGATATCGCACAATAACCCACGGTGAGACGTGCAACTTTATCTCTCGTGGACCTTTGACAGCTCGCAAACTAAAGAACAACATCACATTTTAATTTGTACGATTTTCCACAGTTCCACAACAAGATACAACTGCAGCAAGATGACGTTTTCTTTTCTAAGTTTCTGTGTCTCACTTTTTGCAAAAGGATGATTCCGGCAAGTTGAGGACATTTCTGCTTTTCCTGCGACAAACTCCACCTTGAATCCCCGTAAACCAAGTGTTTGCTGTCGGAAGCAAAATCTTTACAAGCATTCTTGCAAGAAATGTAGATTATAAACTCCTGAGTGAGCAGAAAGAAAATCAACCTGGCACTCGATTTTTAAGTGAGACGTGGAACAGGGAGTGTAAATCGAAATGTGAGTGTGACTCAGAGAAAATGTGATTGTGTGAGTGTGTGTGTGTGTCCAGCTCTGAGTGTGTGTGTGTGTTCTTATAGGTGTGTGTTAAGCTGCTGATGAAGCCAATCGCTCTGAACTTAAAATGGTGTCATGAACTTTTCCATTTTTAATATTCATCTGCGTTCCCCCTGGATGAACTCAGCAGCACCTCACTGCTCAGAGGAAGCCACCGAGGAGCCAGCTGCTCACACACTGACCCTCCTCTTCAACCGCCTCATTTTGCGCCTGACTGTTTTCAATCATTCATACGATCATAAGAGGAGGCGCAGAGATCAGAAGTCCGTCCAATATCCCCGAGCTAAACTCACCGTGGCCGTGCGCCGCAGCTCATTTGTGTTAATGGGTTTCTTGTGATTGTTTCGGGGTCAGTGAAGAGACAGAAACTCGGGGGGGGGGGGAAGACAGACAGGAAGCCCGAAAGGAGCCGGGTGGAGACGTGTTGTTTGGGAAATTTGAATATTTATAGTCACTGCAACACAGTCGGGACTTTGTGACCGTGCATAACACATTTAAACACAGAAGCAACTCAGGCAGAGAACTGAAGTTCCACTTGCATTCGTTATTTCACTTAATCCACGTGAATTCATTCTGCTAGTTGACTTTGCCATAGTATTTTATTGACGAATTGTTTTATACCTTGTATTACTGTGTATATATATATGCATATTTATTTCATTCCTATTTATTCAATGTATTAACTTTTAATGTATCAACTTTTTTATTGTACCCTCGGCACCATTGAAAATGAGGGTCTTATCCCTCAATGTGTCTTCCGAGGCTTAAATAAATATTCAATTCATGGGTGTCACGGCTGTGCAGCCCCCCCCGCCTCACAGCTGGAAGGTCGTCGGTTTGAATCCTGCTGCACGGTGTTTGCTCGTATGAATGTTTTCTACTCTGGATTGTCCTTGAGTGTGAATGGTTATATGTCTAAGTGCAACAAGAAAATAAGGGTTCACCAAAAACTATTCTGTCTGATATTTGGCAGCAAAATGACACTGTGTCCAGTGATTTCTTCTTCTCTGTACTAGCCCTGTGCAGGCTGTTAACAAAAGAGAAACTATCTGATTGTGTGTGCCTTGTTTCCCTTTGCTGAGTTATCATAAGGGCCATTGTGTATCACTCCTGCTACTGATGAGAGGTCCATGTTTATTGATATTTACTAGGGCTGGGCAAGTTAACTCGTTTGAATCGAGTTAACTCAAGTGATGAGTTATTATGAATTATTTTATCTCGCATTAACTCAGGTTTGATTATTTATTGTTTTATTTTGAAAGTCAGGCTTTTATTTTGTGAAAGTCTGTTGCTGACTGAACAGGAAAAAAAGAAAAGAATTGGCGGATAAACAATCAAGTTAACTCATCACTTGAGTTAACTTGATTAAAACGAGTTAACTTGCCCAGCCCTAATATTTACAGAATGTTTTAGTGGTTATTCTGTGGTTTATTAATGTTCCTGGGCAGACACAAGAGGCACTTGTTTATAGTTGATTCTTTGTTGTTTCTAGAAGTTCAGATGCACTGGTCCATTACTATTTGAACCTCAGCATATAGGGTTCAAAATTTGTAAAATTATACATTGTATACACAATATGCATATTGTTGTTCAGTCAGTTGAGATAAATCTTGAGGATAAACATTTTGGGATGTTTTGTGTCTGTATAGACCTACTATAAAAAGCACTTTGCATTTTTAATTTTGGTAATTGTACTTTTACTTTTGATACTTATGTACATTTCAACACCAGATACTTTTGATACTTAAGTACTTTTAATATGAACTACTTTAAGACTTTTACTCAAGTCATTTTCTGACGGGTGACTTTTACTTTTACCGAAGTCACTTTCAGGTAACATATCTGTACTTTTACTCAAGTATAGTCAAGTACTTTGTACACCACTGCCAAAAAGCCACTGCACAATTCAAACACTGGATAGATGCAAGTTTATGTGACACAATAACTGACTCTGTTTCTCCTGCAGATTATTAACTTGTTCTCCTTCTGTGCCACTTATTATTAGTTCTGGACCCACACACAGACGCATGCGAACGCAGGTAGATGCAGTGGAAACTCTATCAGAGTGGAAACCATTACTGAGTGGAAATATGCAGCAAAGTTATTCCAACAACTGTGGGAAACAACAACAACAGGAAGACAAACAGGATACAGGAGGCAGGTAGCTGGTTCACAAGGAACCACCGGGAATTTATAAGCTGTAGCAGATGCTCCTGAAAACACAGGAACAAACACAGACGACCTGATGGAGGAGGATGTGTCTCCGTGTGCAAACTTCAATGATCACACATGCAGTGAGCTCCAGGTGGAGGGTGTAGTGATTAGGGTTGCAAAATTCCGGGAATATTCAAAGTTGGAAACTTGCCATGGGAATTAACGGGAATTAACGGGAATATACGGGAATTAACGGGAATATACGGTAATTAACAGGAATAAACAGGAATTAACGGGAATAAACTGGAAATGTTGTGGGTAATTTATACTAACTGTATTTACCTTGTCATATACAGACATAAATATAAACATTTTGTTTTGTCATAGGCTGATTTGAGTCCTGAGGAAACTTTGGGCACTTGACTATATGCTTCTGCATCGTTGTGTCATTCTTAACATAGGTCTTTGCACAGTATTTGCAAATGTACACAGCCTTTCCTTCTACATTGGATGAGGTGAAATGTCTCCACACATGAGAGAGTGCACGTGGCATTGTTCTGTAGAATAAGATGAGAAAAAAGTTTGTAAAAAAACACTAATGCAATGCCAGAGATATAAATAGTTAGCCAAACAATTGGAATCGTCTGTAAACACATTTTACAATTGATGGATAAATGAATGGAAATAGTCTAGATGAACAGATGAACAATCCTCAATCAGCATGCTAATATATTTTCCCAGTAATATCATAAAAACTTAACTGACTAGTCCTGCACACTACAGCAGGCCTCAATAGCCCTGCTGTAGAGTGAAGGATGCTGGGAGTTATCTGTGCATGTGATGGAAGAATGCACAGTGGAGGCTTGAAATTCAACGTGCAGTGTGTGCTGCATTCCATACATCTCTACAATAGAGTTTTGAATGCTGTTTTTATTGCACAGTGTTTAAATTGCATAGTTTTGTTTTTTTTTCAAAATTCCCAAAATTCCCGAGCTAAACTTCCCATGGAAACTTTCCGGAAACTTTCCGCCCCTTTGCAACCCTAGTAGTGATGCATAGTTCTGCATTTAAAACGTGGAAAAAGAACAAGAGTCCAGGGAGGAGGGAACACAGAGAGCAGATCATACACAGCAAAAACTACTCCCCTAACACTTTGAGATATGACAAACATTTTCCTTGATTTCGCAGAGAATATTTCATGGATCTGATATTTCTGAGTGTGTGTAATTTGGTGCAGATCCAGAAAATCTGCATCTAGTTGGTCCTAGCAGACGTCTCCACTCTCCTGCTTCTAGTTTCCATATTCTTTAACACGTCGTGCAAACCTTGATGGCACAGTTCTTTTCATATATCATTGTATCATTATATCAATATTCCTCAGGGCACATTCCTTCCTTCCTTTGTACTCAGTCTACGTTTTTGGATCCTGCAGCTGGAATCCATAATCCATAATGTAGATAACCTCCTCTGTCTCCAAATGTCAACTCAATTATTCCTTCCTGTGTCGGAAATGGCCTTTTCTTCTCTTTGCAACTTTAACCTTATGTGATACATATCGTGCCATGTAGTTGATATCCTACGCTTCTAAAAGAGCATTTTAAATCATTCCATAATATTATAGGTTGTGGTTTAGCTTGGATAGTTACATTATTATGTCTGACAATGAATGTTTCTATTCAGAAAATGAAGGATTTTTGCTTATAAGAGCTGTTTTGAAGTTTCAGATCAGAGCCGTGGAGCAACGCTGCCAGAAATCATTTGATCTGTGAAAAGTGAATGTTTTCAACTCAACTCTGAAACATCACGCTGCAGCTGAACGGCCGTGAAGTTTCAAAACTCAGGTTTCAACGTTTCGAAAACTCTTTTACAGACGCACATGCCCCAGTTTTCAGATCAGCATCACAAAGTTTCAAACCTTGCAAACAAACTGGAGCAAATTTGAAACCGCTGCAGTTTTGCAAGAAGGAGAAAAAGGCTTCAAAACTTCAGTTTCAATAATACAAAACCTGTTTTATTAGATTTAAAACTTTCAAACACTGAGTTTTGACCTTTCAAAGCCTGGTTTCAGTTCCGTCAGACTTTGATCCTGTGTAAGCTCGGTGTTGTTTATTCCTCCAACCTTTCTTATATTTATTCTAATTCTCTAAAGTGACTCACTTGTGTTGTTCTCCGCTCAAGGCCGCCGTAAATTGGTGGTCGATAGCACAACCTAAAAGTGAAGTCTTTGGCTCTGTAAACACACAACGACAAAGACAAGCTCCCTGTCACACACACACACACACACACACACACACACACACACACACACACACACACACACACACACACACACACACACACATCCAAAGCTTGTTAAATGTGATTGACAGATCCAGATACCAGTGGAGAGTGTCAGGCCGGTGGAACATGTCCATGCGTGGCGACTGCATGAAATTAATATCCACACGCACCGTGATATCTTCACCAATTTGGCCTGAATGATTCATTTAGCTGCAAGAGACGTGAGAGCGTGGAAATTACGCCTCATACTTGAAAATGATTGCGGGTAAGTGTGGCAGACGGACATTTCTCTAATAGATGTTCGGTCCCTGTGATTTGTGGGCAGAAGCGTCTCAACGTTTTTGATGGAACAGAATTGTGTGTCATTAACATGTCGTCGTCTTGCATCGTCTGTTTTGATGTGATCTTCTGGAAGGTTTTATTATTAATATAACAATCAGGACAGTGTCTGCAGGAGATGTGACAAAGATTCAAGTGAAGACCCCCCCCCCCCGTGACGTCCCCCACTAGTTTGTGAGTTGTTGTTTCGAAGCCTCCAGTTTTGCATTTTGTCCGGCGACTTCAGTATAAATAAATGAATAAATGTAAAAATAAATACAGAAATAAAGAAATAAATAAAAAAGGAAATACAGAAATAAATAAATACGTTAATAACAACAGAAATAACTAATTAAATGTCTTAAATATATTTCTACATTTATTTATTTATTTATTTATTTATTTATTTATTTATTTATTTATTTATTTATTTATTTATTTATTTATCTATTTATTTATTTATTTATTTATTTATTTATTTATTTATTTATTTATTTATTTATTTATTTATTTATTTATTTATTTATTTATTTATTTATTTATTCATTTATTTATTTATTTATACTTAAGTCATGTATGGTCCTCCATACTCCACAGTGGGAGCAGTGGAATAACCAGAACACACAGATACACACTGGGTATACTGGGTTTTCGAAGAAGGAGATTAAGGCTATGTCAGTAAATATTAATGCAAAAATATAGAGATGTAGGTTATTTATTTGTTCATACAGTCGCAGCTGGTGTTTATGAACGTCTGCGTTGTCGGAAACACAGCAAGTCGACAAACACAGCTTCAATGACGCAATTAACACTAATTACAGTAAAGCTTCATGGTGCATGTGCAGATAGACACACAAAGTCACACTCACACATTTACAACTAAACACACAAATGTTACACGCATAATCAGGATACAGACGCACACACACACACAGTCTGTAGTAGTTGATATGTTTAGTTATCAGCGCTGATTCCTCCCGTTAGATGTTCTCTCACCAACGATCATTTGCCACCATGTTGGTGATGTGAGCTTTTGTGTGTGTGTGTGTGTGTGTGTGTGTGTGTGTCTGTGTTGCGTACCCTGCCTCCCTCAGTGTGCGGTGTTTCACCATGACACGATGACACGTCTGATGGATGTGTCCTCGACGGAGCAGAGATAACAGAGTTTGCTGCTCGGCCTCGAGGCCAAAAGGTTACAGATGACATTTAATAACTTCATGGAGCAGAGAGCCAATCGGAAGCCTCCTCTGCTCTCTGCTTTCTTCTCTTCTTCAACTTTAACCTGTTTACGTTCAGTGTCATTTCACACACACGGATCATACTGTCTCTGAGCTCTCCACTGTGAAATGTAAACTGTAGGAAACCTTTATCACATATAACAGTGGGTGTAAAAAGTAGTAAAAAGTACATTTCAGTATCGATAATAAGTGTCTCACATTATCTAGATTTAAGATGAGAATGTGGCTCTGAAAAGTTTATTCCCTTCCTGTGAAAACTTTACGAGTCGAGCTTTTCCCACAGAAGCATTTGGCCTGACTGTGGCGTGGACCAGCACCGGTGAACTTAGTTGTATTAATAATAGTTCTGTTACATTGAGATGTGCCAGTAAACCCAGTCATGGAGCCAGTGTTCAAAACCAGTACAACTGTTGGCTCGTCTGAATGGAACACATTAATTATTCAAGTAACCGGTCACACCTGTGTTCACTCACAACACTAACATTCAAGCTCTGTTCTCATTCTAATTCCTTTATTTTATTACTAAAACCGTGTTCAAGTCTGTAAAGTCGAGATGTTAAAAGCTAAAAGACATTTAAAAAAAACATCAAATAAATACCACAAGCTTAAAGTTAGTAGATGAAAATATTTGAGCTATGTGCTAACCACTGTACTGACCAACATATTGAAAGATGGACGACAGTAATCATGGGATGGAGTCGTGGTATCCAAGTCCAGCCGATACACGTACTCGACCAATCACGAGTTAGTCTGAGCTGTCAATCAGCGTTTCATCCAGCAGCATCAAATAACGAATTCATACCAAACTTATCAGAAAAATTAACCCTTGAACAGTTTGATACATAAAATGACAGAAAACTCTGAGAAAAATGTATTAAACATGGTATTTTTATTTAGCTCCCTGTCCCATCTACCAACATGGAGGAGGTGAGGGTTTGGGAGTTATACTGCAACCAGCAGCCAGGGGGCAGTAGCGATGATTTGGCTTCACTTTTCCTGAGGAGTTTATGTCTCAGTCTCTAGTTTCAAGTCGTCTGATTGACAGCTGGAACTCTCCAATGGATGCAGGTGTAGGTGGGCGTGTCCCTGAGCTCTCAGTCAGGCTCCACCCCTTGCTCCTCCAAATATGGTCATCTCTGGTTTCTATAAAAACCAAGATGGCTCTGGACAAATCCCTGAACTGCTTTGAAACAGCGGCTCACAAACCGATGGTTGATGTCTCGTTGGATTTCTACTTTACAAGCGACCGATTTGCCTCAAAGCTCTTAGCTGTAAAGTCGTGTTTATCTTACAAACCGGAACATTAACTGTGGAAACACACTTCTACTGCGGTGACACACTGGCCCTTCACCGTTTAGAGCAACACAAAACGACTTGAGGATAAGTTATCATCACAACGAGCACTTAACCTTTACAACACAACACATTCCATCCGTCTAAATCACCTGAGTCCGAGGAGAGAAGGACTGAATCGAAGGGAACTCTCTTCTGTGAGCACAATAAGGAAAAGCTGTGTAAATGATTAGAGATTCTATCACACACTTGAGAACGATATCAAGAGCTTTTCAGAACCTTGATGGTTCATTAGGGGAAATGAGTTCCACACCGAGATCAGTGCAGTTTTCATATTTAATAATCCCGTTCGGCCGATGCTTCCTGCGTTAGAAACGTATCAACCTCGTGAAAGTCTCATTTAAGTTGATTTTAGACAAGGAAACGTCCATTTGTTCAGACTCTAAATTCAAACATATAAAAGAGCTGAAGTGAAGGACAGTGTTTTCTATTTCAAAATATGAATTTAAACCTTTCACTGGTTGATATTTCCTGGACTGAAGCAGATTTACACTGGTTCTGTGCCACAGCTGCAGGAAGTGATCTACTGGACCAGTGTTAAACCTTCACTCATCCCTCCTTTCCTCATCCCTTTATCCTCACTTTTCTCATTTCCTCATCCCTACCCACATCTCTTCATCCTCTCATCGCTCCTTTCCTCACCCCTTTATCCTCTCTTCTCTCCTTTCCTCTTCCCTACCCACCTCTCTTCATCCTCTCATCCTCTCATCCCTCCTTTCCTCATCCCTACCCACATCTCCTCATCCCCTCATTCTCTCATCCCTCCTTTCCTCATCCCTTTATCCTCTCGTCCCTCCTTTCCTCATCCCTACCCACATCTCCTCATCCCCTCATTCTCTCATCCCTCCTTTCCTCATCCCTTTATCCTCTCGTCCCTCCTTTCCTCATCCCTACCCTCATCTCTTCATCCCCTCATCCTCTCTTCCCTCCTTTCCTCGGCCCTACCCACATCTCTTCATCCCCTCATCCTCTCATCCCTACTCACATCTCTTCATTCCCTCATCCGCTAGTCCCTCCTTTCCTCATCCCTTTATCCTCTCTTCCCTCCTTCCCTCATCCCTTTATCCTCTCTTCTCTCCTTTCCTCATCCCTACCCACCTCTCCTAATCCCCTCATCCTCTCTTCCCTCCTTCCCTCATCCCATACCAACATCCCCTTATTCACTCTTTCCCTCATGGCATACCCATGTCCGTTCATCCTCTCCCCCCTCGTCTTATACATCCCTTCATCCTCTCTTTGCCTCTATCCCCCTTCCCTCCTACCTTCTTATTCAGTCCAGAACCCACCTGTCGATGTCTCGATAATAATCAGCCTGGTTTGAAAGATGCTTGAGACCCCACACTATCACCTGCTTGGTCTCCAGTCTGTCCTCCCAGTCCAGCCAGTCAGCGACACCTTCACCTCCATCCATTCATCTTTCCTTAACCATCAATACCTCTGAAGTGCATACAGTACAGTGCACATCAGTGTGGTTTGGTTCTAGAATAAATATTCTATAACAGAAATCTACCCTGAGCCTGTGAGCTGAATGCATATACAAAAGAAAAATAAAGTCCTCCCGACCGTCTCACATGAAGTTCAGGAGGACAGACTGGGAGATTTGACACCAGTATGGATTTCCTCCAGCTGTGAGGAGAAGGAGTCGGGCGTCTGAGTGCAGGAATGTTTCTGGCTGGTGTGCCAGCAGGTTGTTTTCATTGGGAAAGGTCAGCGGGTTGTTTCTGACTTCACGTCTCGGTCCGGACGCTCCAGACGTCAGCGATCCGTCAGACAGTTTACAGAGCAGAGTCGATCCAGATGGGATCCATCACACCAGACGCCCAGGCTGGTGATGTTTAGTTTAACCAGCTCCAGCTCCCCGGGTCAGACATGCACACGTTCAGCAAGAGGACGTGAGGCAATGGGAACTCAATGAGGCTCATTTCAGTGAGGGTTTATTATTTTATTCACTAATTCTAATGACCATGTTTCAAATCAACAAGGAAAGTCAGAGTTAATCCAACCGGTGCATGAGTCTCTGCTCCTCAGACAGAACCAGAGACATCAGGATTACAAAGTGTTGCAAAAAGGAACAAGATAAATGTAATAATCCAAAAGGAAATGAATCAAAAAATATCATCAAAATTCAACTCTCTTTTTGTGCTTCAGCTGAATTCCAAACTGCACATTTAATTTGAGACCTTTTGAAAACCTCAGCATTTCCATAATCCCTCGTACTTTTCTCTACACGATAATAAAACTTGAGGAGATGGAGGAGTAAAGGGGCACAGTGATGAGGTGAGTGACGAGTTTACCAAGTAGCTGTGGAGGAGCTGGGGGGGGGGGAACAGACTCTCTGGCGACACCTTCTGGTGGAGAAGTCTCCTGGTGTGAGTGCATCTGGTTTGTAAAACATGTTTACGAGGGATCAGAGTCTGTGTGAGAAGAAGGAGGATGAGGATTCTTATGAATGTTAATTTAATCCACAAAGGAAAAGAACAAATCAAATCATGGATCACATGTTTTTATTGGTTTATTAGGTTGTAAATAATTATATAATGTGGGAGAAGCAAATCATTTAATCTTCATTTATTGCAGTTTGTCTTTATCAGAGATTCAGGATGGAGGGACTGTGAGACCTCTACTCGGTTGCTTTATATCTGTAACATTAACAGTTTGCTTGGTGATATTTAGAGATGATCATCGCTATTGGAATTTATGAAACAAACATATGGCAAGACAACATGTGTTATTACGCAAAGCAAAGCATCAACACAGTGACGAGTTTGAGTTCAATGAATACTAAATGAGTTTAAAATCACGTTATTCGAAGTGATGATCTCCTTCAACGCTTGTAAATCATATGATGCACTGAGAAGATTTATAAAAAGAAGATCTGTGGTAATTCCTCCTTCATTTTGACGCAATCTTGGAGCGAATTAGATGCGTAAATGCGCACAGCCTTTTATATCTTCATTAGTTTTAATGGAACTTGTGCTTCTCACTTTGTTAGTTCGCATTGATCAGATTTAATCTTCATATCTTCCAGCTCACATGCAGCAGTGAAGAGAACTTAAAATGTGTCAATGTGCGTTTCTGAACAGCAGGAGGAACATTTCTAATATTCCCCAAGAGGCACAGAGAGAAAGAGAGAGAGAGAGAGAGAGAGAGAGAGAGAGAGAGAGCGTGTGTGTGTGTGTGTGTGTGTGTGTGTCAGTATGTGTGTGTGTCAGTATGTGTGTGTCAGTGGAGGGCTGGCTCTCAGCTTCTAAAGTGCGGAGCTCCAGTCCGGACCTTCCCTCTCCGCGTCCCCAGCTTCCCCCGGTAGTTCGGCGGCTCCAGACCCCGTCACCTCCCTCCCCCCCCACTGACCCGGACCACCCGGACACACAGGGGACCCCCAGCCCCCCACCCCTGTCCTCTCACTCCAGGATGGACCCCTCGTCTCCTTGCGTCCACCCCCCGCTGCGCCTGTGACTCCGCTGCTGTGGTTTCTCTTGGAGCTGGGAGTTCTGGTGGAAGGAGCAGATCCACTGTGGTGGTTTCTTCTGGTTTGTGTTTTGGATCTGGACCTTCTGGACCTTCAGCTTCTGAGAGATGGGAATGTATCTGCTGCCCCTGGTGCTGGTGCAGTGTTACCTCCTGACGAGCTCCGTGTGCAGCGCCGTCGCCTTCGCGGAGGAGCCGGCCGGAGGAGGCAGGTCGTCGGACGGGTACTGCGGCCGGATCCTCCGGGCCCAGACCCAGGGAACCCGGAGGGATGGACACCACGAGTTCCGGCTCCGGGTGGAGCGGGACCCGGAGACCTACGAGCCCGGAACCACCTACAGAGGTACGGTTCATCCACCCGGGGTCCAATCTGCGCAATCCGTGCGTAAAGCTGCGCCAGATTCCACCAGTGGACTGTGTGTGTTAGTTGGAGAAAACGAAAAGTGTTGTTGGAATTGTATTTTTCATGTGTTTATGCACACACACACACACACACACACACACACACACACACACACACACACACACACACACACACACACACACACTCACACGTTCTCACTAACTTAACAAGTCACACATTGTTTTTCGACATTGCAGGACGCACATTCCCAAACTATCGTGATTTGATAAGGCTACTTAGTGTTATAATGTGTGACCTATATTCACTTCCTCTGCTCGTCCTGCACACACACACACACACACACACACACACACACAACAGATCTGGCTCCAATTAAGCTGAGCCCAACAAATACAGAGTCTCTATCCAGCCTGGTGGATTTGGCAAAAAAGAAAAATAAACATTTTGCTCTACTCACTTGAGATTCCTGTAAAAGTTTAAAAGTGTTCAACTCAAAATACAAAACTTAAGTGTCATGTTTAGTATAAAAGAAAGATTCAATGGCACGGTGGGGTTCTACGATACTAAACCTTGGCGTTGGCTCCTGCAGATTCGATACAGGTTTGAAAAACAAGGTAGTAAAAGAGCGGTCACCTTGTCTCTCTCTCTCTCTCTCTCTCCTCAGAGCGACCTCACTCCAGATTGTGAGCTGTTGTTTTTCTCTGACGCCCAGGACTAAATTCTAATCAGCTGTCAGGGACCTGTACAGACACCACAGCCCCCCCCCCCAATCCTCTGCTGCCTTTAAGTTCACTTTTTAAAATAAAGAATGGTTGAAAATATTGACATCTTCCTTCTCAGCACTGCAGGGGGCAAGTTGGAAGATTAAAGATTCAAGATTCAAGATTTGTATTATCAATTGCACAACAATAACAATGAAATGCTTGAGTCACAGGCTCTCTCCTTGTAATGCTCAGTAATTACAACCCCAAAAAAATAAAATAGAAATAGTATAAAATATAGAATAAAATAGAATATCAATGAGAATGTTAGAGTGCAAGGGTGAGACGACTTTGATTCTCATCATGTGGCTCCTGTTCCCAGCAGGAGAGTTATAGCCTCTTCTTAATTCTAGTGTCAGATGATGAAGTCTTAAAGCCCTCACAAGTGTCTGTGTATCACCCTGTGTGTGTGTCTGTGGGGGGGGGGGGTGACCCCGATGTGTCCGTTTAAAGAGTAACACACTCCCTCTCCTCCTCTACAGTCGTCCTCCTGGCCTCCAGCCCTAATTACTTCCGAGGTTTCACCCTCATCGCCCTGAAGGAGGGACGGGAGGGAACCACCGACGACGACTACACCGGCCAGTTCCAGGTAAGAGGGAGTCGTGATTGTGCTGTTTTTCTGGGAAAGTTCATAAAGGAAAAAAAGGAACTCGTTTGCATGCTTCAGTGAACACGGGAGTCGGCTGAGCTGCTCCCCCGCTGTCTTCTGATAAGGAGGTGAAAGGAGGCGTCGCTGAAAGATGCAACGCAGCTCCCCCCTGGAAGCAGCAGCGAGCAAACTAAAGCAGTGAAGAAGAAGAAGAAAAGAGATTGGAGTTGCCTCTTCAGTGCACGGATCAGGCAGACATGGCATCCGTCCCGCTAAGTAGCAGAGATTTCCTCCAGCAGAAGACGGAGGAGAGGGAAGGAGAAGGCGGAGGAGGAGGAGGAAGAGGAGGAGGAGGAGGCATGTGAGGACAGAGAGAAAAGAGATTACCACAGAGAGAGATGTAAGATGTTTGGTTCAGTAGTAACACAACTCCCACTGAGCAGCTCCGAGCTCCTGAGGAGAGAGCCAGACTTCCTCAATTACCTCCCGCTCAGTGTAAACAGGAACACACGTCTGTAGGCAGGAGGCAGGAGGCAGGAGGCAAGAGGCAGGAGGCAGGAGGCAGGAGGCAGGAGGCAGGAGGCAGGAGGCAGGAGGCAGGAGGCAGGAGGCAGGAGGCAGGAGGCAGGAGGCAGGAGGCAGGAGGCAGGAGGCAGGAGGCAGGAGGAGACGTCTCCTGCTGACTCCTCCAGACCTCGGAACACTTTGAGAGTTTGAGAGTAGAGTGAGAGTCTGAGTCGAGCTTCCTGTGATTGTTTCTTTGTTTCCATGCGATCAAGTTAGTTTTGGTTTCACATTGTCGGTTTCACCTCGACACCCGTGGCCCTCTGAGGGGAAAGTGTGTGACTTTGGGAGTTGTGGTGTGAAAATGAGGTGATTCTGTTTCCTAAGAATCAGTAAAACGACTTTGAGAATCTTGATTTCAGGTTTCTTGAAGCTCTTTGTAGAAGTTGATCGTATAAAAGAATAATTTTACAGCAGAAACCCTCGATTAATTTAAGTTGTCTCACCTGAACCAAGCTTCATGAGTTTGTTCCTTTGTTTCCATGCGATCTGGTTAGTTTTGGTTTCACATTGTCGGTTTCACCTCGACACCCGTCGCCCTGTGAAGGTGAAGAGTGTGACGCTGGGTCTTGTGATGTGAAAATGAGTTGATTCTGTTTTCTAAGAATCAGTAAAACGACTTTGACGATGTTAATATCAGGTTTCTTGAAGCACTTTGTAGAAGTTTATCGTATAAAAGAATAATTTTACAGCAGAAACCCTCAGAAAACATTGATTAATTTAAGTTGTCTCACCTGAACCAAGCTTCATGAGTTTGTTCCATAGTTTCATTTGATCTGATTAGTTCTTGTTTCACATTGTAATTTAGGGACTCAAGAATTTTGTCTGACACACGTACGTCCTGTCGCCATCACCTGCGTGGGCTGCGTCTACCTGTACCTGACTCTGATTGGCTCGTAGACGGCGTGTGATGTGGCCGTGTAGTGAGTCTTTCTGTTTGAATGTTCATCTGGTTGCCATGGTAACATCATGATGGTATTGTTAAACGAACGTCCTCGTGATTCAAACCTTATATCGTCGGAGGTGAAAACTGCAGCTGCTTCCTCTTCCTCTTCTTCTTCTATTGTTTAATTAGGTCTCTACTTCCTGTGATTGGTCCAAAAGTCCAAACTTATTTTGATTCAGTGTAAACTGAACAAGGATGGTGTGAAAACCTCTCATTATTTACCAGACTCTTCATCATCCTCTAGTTTAAATCCAGTTGGTAACATCTGTGTTCTTCTGTTATACTTGAGTTTTCCATTGATGAAGGAATTTGTATCTAGTTCCCTGTTCTCTTCATGTCGGTGGTGAAGCCGGTTGCAGTTTTTCTTTCTGAGATCTTTCCACGTGACCTGCAGCGATTGAGCCGCAGCTAATAAAGATCTGCTGCTGCTGCACAAAGAGCTGCTCGCCTGTTTATTCAAAGCTCGGTGAAGCTCGACCCGGTGAACAGAACCTGAACCGGAGAATCACTTGTCGGTACCAAACTGTACACTGCACTTCTATGGGCCCTTAGAAAATACACAAGTGTGAAGCCGATATGATGAACAGCTCTCGAGATGTGTGAGACAGAATTATACAGACAGATGGAGATTTCTGGATTATTAGAAAAGATTAAATATTTAAAAGACTTGTTGATGCAGTTAAGTGATGATTAACTCTCTCGCTGTCTTTAGTTCACTGTCAGTGCTTCAGCTCCACAGTGACGATCAGAAGCTCACCTGTTCCGCGGCATCATCCCGTAAAATATCTGTAAAAAAATCTGTAAGATATTCATTTTCTGTGGTATCGTTATCAAATTTGAACCTGGGCTAGTCAAGGCTTCATGCTCGGGTCCTGTTGTGTTTTCCAGCTCATAAGTCCCAGCTAGAGTCATCTGCAGGCATCACCAAAAAATATTCAGGCGGAAATAAAACACCTTCTACTTCACTGGGTTCCAACTGCTATTACTCAAATGCCAGTAGCACTTAGAGTGATTCTTTTTGGGTGGGGAGTTCAGAATGTTACCTTTCAAAAGAGACCAAGACCATGCATGTTCTCCAAATGGTTCAAGAACAGCTTACAACTTACTTTGGGTATTCCTCAGACAGGCGTTTCAGGTGAATCTCACCCGCCTCTTAAGAGGTTAAAGTGAAGCCAAACACTGAAGTGATCTTTCTTACTTCACACATTTCTCCATTGTGTGTGTTTAGGTTCTTTTTGCCTCTTAATGTGCTGTGAACTCTCACGGCAGCGTCGCCTCTGGGTCTACTCTCAACTCCTTCCATCCACACTTCAGTATAATGAACGTGTTTGCACGGCGCCCTATGATAAAAATAATGAACAACCACGGGATGAAGAACGAACAAAACGGAAGCATCAATTAACCAGGAGGCCACAGGAGAGCAAACACCGACAACTTGAACAAACTGTGCATCGATCTGTAAAAAACTGAGAGAGAGGGATTTCGTGTTCGAGCTCCCTGGGCGGAGAAAGTCTGGAATTGTGTTTTATTATTTATTTTACATGGAGTTTGGTGCAGAGACGTCAGCTCGGCCCCGGCTGAAGGTAGAAACAGATTCTCAGAGCAGGTCTGTTGCATGAAAACAAAGCGATAGAGCAGCCGGGTTGTGTTGTGGCTCGCAGCTGGACCTCGGGTTTAAACGCCTCAGCCTCGGCTCTCTCTCCGCCTCTATTTGATTCCCGCTCAGCGCTCAATATAAACACCTGGAGTCTCGACCCCAGCGTCCCGGCAGCGTCTGGAGCGGAGCTGAGACCAGCGAGCGGAACCTGGAACAGTGTGGGCTGAGCCAGCAGCAAAAAATTAAATTTGACAATCTGTGCTTTGCAATCTGTTTAACACATATTGGCAAATCCATCAGCCACTGGTGCTTCTGTAATTTGACGGCTGTAACTGACACTTCGATCCACACTTGGAAAGCGACGGAGGCCTCTCGAGATTTTCAAAACGCTGTCGGGTGTGTTCAAAGAATACTTCTGAAGAAGTCCTGTCGGGTGTTACATCATAACCACATGGCGTTTCCTCAATCAAGCTTTTTACTGTTTGGATCAGAAATGAGTTTCAGAATGATTTCCTTCATTAAATACACCATCATTTATGTCCCTGCTTATATTAATGGCTCGATAAGAGCAGATGTGCCGTGACAGCCAGTTTTTCTTTTTATCTAAATCACCACAATCCATCAAACGCTGCCGAGCTTGACGTTTACTTTTTCCTCCTCAGAAGCACGTGATGCTAACTTTAAAAAAGAACTTTGGGTTAAAATGTGTTTTTACTTAAAGGAGAAATATGATGTGTTCTTTGTAATGTTAAAGTTCTGTGAAGTTAAAAAGCCAAACGTTTGTGATAAAGGGAGAAAATCCGGAATCCTCCTGAAACACCTCGTCAGTAGAAACCGTCTTTTTTGTGACATCACACGTCATCTAATTTGCATAATGCACGGCTAACCGCTATTCGGACACGCCCCCTATCAAAGCCAGGAAAAGAGGCCGACATTTCCTACGCGCGCTTGAAGCGATTGACCAATCACAACAGAGTAGACCAGCCGGCCAATCAGAGCAGACTGGGCTTCATCAGGAGGAGGGTCTTAAAGAGACAGGAGCTGAAACCAAGGGTTTGAGACAGAGGCTGAAAAGAGGAGCTGCAGCGATGGACAGTTTGAGGAGAGTGAAGTGTTTCCTGAACATTAGAGCATGAAAACCTTTTATAGTAATAACACTTATTAAAATGATCACCTTAAATATCCTTAAATGCATTTATTATGTATTAGCCGTTATATAACCAGATTGGTCCCATTGAGATTATAAAACTCTTTTACGAGGGAGAACAGGCCCAGAATATTAACAATTGCAACAGTAAACAAAATCAACAGATAAACACAATAGATGAATAACATTAAAAGTTAATCACATAGAATACACAGAGGACCAGGAGCTTTAAACCAGGTTTTGAAGCTGAAAGTCAGGCTGTACGTTATTCATGCATCAGGTGACGAAAACCTAAAAACTTTGGGAACAACAAATCGCACAATTTCTATAGAAGATTCTATAGATTTTCTGTCCTAGCTCCTAAATGGTGGATCACATCTTCCGCAGAAAACTAAAAACACGCCTCTTCCGACTGTACCTTGAATAAAAAAAACAAAAAAAAAAAAAAAACACTAACCATTTTTGAAACTAACACTTTGGTAGCACAAAGATGGCACTTACCAATAGCACTTTGTAGTCTTGATTCTTGTTGTTCTGGGTTTGTTCCCTCGGGGTTGAATGCACTTATTGTAAGTCGCTTTGGATAAAAGCGTCAGCTAAATGAAATGTAATGTAAAAAAGATTTTGACTTGACATAATTTCAGTTTCAACGTGAAGGTAAATAGGAATTTTGCCCAAATTGTTTTGTGCAAACACAAGAAGTGGTGAACCAATGTTTTCCATTCGAAGACAAGTTTTTAACATTTTTGTTGAAATAGAAATTGAGATGGTTTTTTAGATGTTTTTTATTTATTTACTTTTCCCAGCTCCTGTCTTTTTATAGTGGTAACAGACAAGCCCTGGTCAGCTTCACATGATCACGTTTAACATATTAATACTTGAATACAACAATTGATCTTCCCTCAAGTTACTTATGAAGCCAGTTTTGCAGAGTCATGGTTGCGTGTTGGACGAGCTGAGTCGCGGTTGCTCTCCCGGCTCGCTCTCTGCTCCTGGGCTGTTTCTGGCAGCTGTCCTGGAATGTGCCCGCCTGCTGCTTCGCTGAGACACTTCCACGCACATCCACATTGTGTCTTTTTCCTTAAGCAATAATCGTCTCTTTGTCCCCCGTTTCCATTAAATGACTTGTGTGTTAATGTGTGCGACCTCGGAGAAGTGTGTATCTGCGAGCGAGCATCTGTGTGAACGTGAGAGACTCGCCGTCCCACCGGGTCCGCTGTCATTGTCTGCTCTGAAATGTGTGTGTCTTTGTGCTTATACATGCAGCGAGTGGGTGTGTGGGTCTGTGTGTGTGGGTCTGCGTGTGTGCTTTTCCCAGCCCAGTCGGACGTGGGTCATATTTATCTAGGCCAGCGACGTGCTATTGCTCAGGGAGACAAACCGCAGCTTGTTTGGATAAGAGGAGAGAGATGAGCAGACATGAGATATTATCTTGCTTTTTTATTCCTGTGCAGATTATCTGGCGTTCAGGGATAAACAAACCCCATCAGTTTAAAGTGCCACGGCTAAATCACAGGTTTCAGGACGGCTGCAGTTACGTAAGTCGAGCAGAGCTTAGTGGGCGCTGGAGAAAAGGAGATGGAGGATGTGAGCAGGGTTGTGATGGCGGTGACCTGATGGTGCTGCATCACATGTGAGCTCCAGAACCACAGAGGAGGAGGAGTCTCGCTCCACTTCCCTCCTGGTTTCTGATTAACAAGCAGTTTCGCACAAGGACGACTTCACTTGTTTACTTCACCGAACTTCCTGTGGGGTCCGGGGGAACAGTTTGCACAACTTTTATTTATTGTTCTCGACAAGCTGGTTGGTTCAGACGCTCGAGGGTTTCACATTATGCATCCACACTGTGATATGGAGGTCGCTCTCTCTCCGATTCTCTGCTCGTCAAGTGTCTGAGGAAATGAGGTCTTGCAGTGAAGTGACAAATTGTTATGAGGGAAATGGATTTTGTACACAAGAGTCGTTTGACCTTGGAGTGAATGTTGATTGTGCTCGTTCAAATTGACGACAAAAGCCAGATGTTAGTGTTTTTTTTAGTGTTGGGCCTTGGTGAGTCGAGTTCTAACATGTGTACTGTTTGTTGGTCTGTTGTGTCTTTACTGAAGCTTCGTCCAGATGATGAAACAAGTTGTGGCAAAGAGTCTAAAGATATAAAAGTTTTTGTCTTTTATATCACTAAGCCTGTGTCTTTAAAGATGTTCCCTTCCCCACGTTGCGTTTGTGCGGCTCTGGGTCGTTCCCTCTGTTCCCAGTGTGCGTTCCTGAGTCAAGGTGACAGACTTGACTGTTGTCGTCGGAGCTTTTCACACCAAAACCCCCGATAACGTTGCAGCTTCCAGACGATAAAAGGGACGTGACAGACGTGAAGGAGGACGAGGAGGAAATCGTTTGAGCTTCGCACGGAGACAGTCCATTTGTGTGTGTCTGCATGAATACAGATGGCTCACAAACACTCCTCTCGCTGACAGCTCGTGAAAACGCTCTCTCAAAACGACCTCGACAAAACAACACGGCTCCAGAACGTGTGTGTGTGTGTAACAGGGAAAGTGGATTTCAAAGAGAGCTCTGGGTCATTTTTACAGATTCAACGGAGCAGACGAACAATGCGCTCACTCTTCTCCAGTGTTGTTTTGTGTAGTTGAATGCCAAAAGCCACAGAATTGGCTCCATTTGTTATGGTAATAAATCTGCTCACACACACTCGCACACATACACACAGTTGTTTTTTTCACAGGCTAACTGTTTGGATACGTGAGACTGACGCCTTCGGTCTGGTGGCTCCGATAAAACGATAGGCGGTAGACCCGAGATCTCTACGGTATTCCGCGAGGAAAGTGTTGCTTTGATTGATGGAAAGCTTGCGTCTCCGAGGTCGTCATGGAGACAAGAGAACTTTGTTTCTTTCTGAAAATCAACTCATCTTCAGGAGCTGATTTGACATTTCAATCTGTCTCTGTCTCCGAACGCCAGTCCCAAAGGTTTGAACTGCTTTCAGTCCTCCGTAACTGCTTTGCATTTAATTAGGAACCTGCAATGATTGTGCGTTCGCTGACTAACACACATACACACACACACACACACACACACACACACACACACACGCACACACACACACACACACACCAATATCCCTCTTATTGTACGTTTTCTCAAGGAATCCTGGGTGTTTGTTAAAGCCTGGGTTTGCCTTGTCTGTCTCCTGCTCCCTCTCTTTGTGTGTGTGTGTGTGTGTGTGTGTGTGTGTGTGTGTGTGTGTGTGTGTGAGTGTGTGTGTGTGTGTGAGATAGTGTGTTTGAACAGGCCTCTGCATTTGCTTGTGCAGGCCGACTGAAGCATCTGTGTTTACCGTCTCAACAGAGAGCGAGAGATTGAAAGAGTGAGAGAGTGTTTGAGATAGACAAACCGTGGACACACACACACACACACACGGACACACACAGACACACACAGACACACACAGACACACACAGACATGCCATCCTCTGCAGAGAAAACAAACGCTCCTTTGCCAGTCTTCCCACACTCCCTCTTCTCCTTTCTCTCTCTCTCTCTGAGTTGTCTTGATTGTATTGAAGGTTTTCAGACGTTGGGTCTGACCTGTCCTGACGGGACTTGTCCTAAACTCAAACTGTCCTGACTTACAACTTTATTTAAGTGAAATAATTAGTAAATTAGAATCAGAAAAGTTTTGATGTAAAAGTGGGAAAAACAAAGGGGAAGTAACGTCTGTCCTCCAGGGTCACACACCCGGCCCAGTTCATCTGTTCATTCTCTGCACTGGTTTCCTCTGAGGGTCACTGGGAGCTGGAGCTCCTCCCAGCTGAAATGGGACATTGCAGAATATTACAGGTCTGCCACAGAGACACAAACAACCAGTCATGATTCGGGTAATTTAGAGACTTCAATTAACCCAAACGATGTCTGTGCCCTGGGAGGAGGTCGGAGAAACCCGACGCAGGAAAGAGAAGAAGTAGAAACTCTGAATGTGGTAAAACACTGAAGCTTCGTCCACGTGCTTCATGAAGTGTTTGTTACCCGTGTTTGAATCTGTCGCCTGTGATCCAGACATCTTCACTCAGCCTCTTCTTCACTCAGCCTCTTCTTCACTCAGCCTCTTCTTCACTCAGCCTCTTCTTCACTCAGACTCTTCTTCACTCAGCCTCCGGGCGATGAGAGCTTCAATCAGCCCCGAGGCGATAACTCCGTCTCTTACGCTCTTCAGGAAAATGAGCAGTTTGCTGTGAAGACTCTGGTCTTTGTCTGTAAAGTGAAGAGTTAGGATCATAGAGGACTCTGATGTGTGACTACAGTTTCCAGCCAAGAAGGTCGTGTTCGGGGTCAAACACTTTGATAAACCTCTTGAATCCCTCATTTCTGACTGGGCCGATGAGAAGTATCTTGTATTTGTATTTGCTGATGTGATAATTTGCTGCTGGGTCTCGCAGGGATCTGTCCTGCTGCTTGTCCAGGGTCCACTAACTTGTTCTGGATGATTACTCATTTCTGACGGTTTTAACGGGTCGTATTGTTTCCAGTTTATCTATTTAAACCTGATCTATGTCCATATTTCCCATCTTACAAAACTCTGTCAGGTTTTAGTTTCTACTCTTGTGTCTTGTCCTTCTCTTTTTTTCTTCCTATATCTTGTTTATGTCTCTCTTTCCTGCTCGTTATCTTCTTTTATCCAGATGTTTGTGTCTGTGGTTTTCACTGATCCAAACCAAATGGTGAATAAGTCCGGACAGGAAGGTAAAGGGAACTGTCTGGGACTTGAGTCCTCGTCGTTTTGTCCTATCAGGAGGTCAGGACGAGGTGTTCTGGGTCTGTGTTATCGTGGAGCCGAGGCAGCTGGAGAACACCAGCTCCAAGGTCAGAGGTCGCGGCTCCATGTGTCTGATTTGAGTCTTGAAGGGTCCGAGTGCAGAGGGGACCGGGCCAGAGACGTCCTGGAAACACAAGACGCTTTTACCCAAAGCTTCACTCAGGGACTCGAGAGAATTTTCCTCTTTCACACGACTTTGCTTTGGACTCAAATAATCAGTTTTCAATGTCATCAGTTGAGAATCAGTCATGTAGCTGTCACTGGTCTCCACATTAGGCTCAGTGGCCTCACTTTGATGCCTCCCACCAGAGAACAATGTTCTTACCTTCATCTCATGAGGTTCAGAGGTTGTTTCCTCTGCAACGTATTTACGAGGATGTTCTCTTCTGAAAGTCTTGTTTTCTAAATCCTGCTTCTTCTTTAAATAAACCTACAGATCGGTTCACATATAGTTCGCTGTTTAGTTCAAACAAAAAACCCAAGGGGGGTTTTGAATTCATTGAGTTGTCACATTATTATTAAATAATGAGTCGCGATAAAAAGGAAAAACTGACATAAAACCTGAGGAAAGACACAGATGTGACAAATGAAGGTTCGGTTCTATTTAGAGCTGTAATTAATGTGATTAACACCTCTGGGTTCCTCGGTTCCAAACCAACATGGCTGCTGTGAGAAACGTCTTCCACTGAGAAGTGCAGTCGAGCGTCGGGAAGCTTCCTCTGGTTTTAAAACACGACTTGAGAAGATCTGATGATCCTGAACCTTGTAGATATTTACGTATAAAAACTGGGTGTGATGTAGTTATGGATAAGAGTGGAGAAGAAGTTTGATATTTAACGGTTTAACCATAAACCTTATGCTGAATGAATATAAATGAAAAAGCACAGATACAATCTTATCTATAGAACTTGAATGAAGTCAAATGTAAATAAATATGTTCATAGTTTGTTCTGTTGAATACAACTGTTCTTGTGTGTGTGAAAAGCTGATATTGGATTATCTTGGATTCAAACTGTGAGAAAACACAGTAGATGACGTCATCGTGATATTTTTCCAAAACACGTTGATTCTAAATCCTCCATTTTGTTTTTGTGTCCAGATCATCGATGAGGACGACACACAGTTCATGAGCAACTGCCCCCCCGCGGTGACCGAGAGCACGCCTCGCAGACGCACCAGGATACAGGTGTTCTGGACAGCGCCACCTACTGGCACCGGCTGCGTTATACTCAAGTGAGTTCCATGTTTTTTCCTGATTATGCTCCTGCCTTTAAATAGGAGATTTCCTTTTAAAAACAGTGTTTGGTGTCGATGACGTCATCTCCTGTGGTTATAAACTCTGAGGCCGGGGCCGGTTTGAAAAGGTCGGAGGCGTCAACACATTTTAAAGTCACTCACTGAAAAGCCTGAAATAAACGAGGTGCACTCATGAAAAGGAAAGAGAGGAAGTCGGTGCCCTACAGAAAATAAATCAATCTAAAAACCATATGGGGAGTTTGGATAATGTGGAGCCGTAATGGAAAGTGTGTTATAGAGCCACAGGTAGGATTCAGGGTTTTTATCCCACAGCTGTAGGAACATTTGATCTAAACTTTCTTCTGTTGCACAAAGCAAAACCAAACACAAAGCTGAATTCTGGTCGGTTACCAGCAAACGGGTCCGGGTTGAGGTCACCGGGGTTTTCACAGACTGTCATTATCGTCCTGGAGGACAATGAGAGGAGCTGAAGGTGTTGACGTCCTTCGTGATTACTGGAACAATTAGTGGTTTGACTCAGAACCTGCACGGTGTTATTTCTACACTGGTGTGGTCACTGACCCCAGCAGGACCAGTGGACCTCAGTGGGACCAGTAGACCTCAGTGGGACCAGTGGACCTCAGTGGGACCAGTAGACCTCAGTGGGACCAGTGGACCTCAGTGGGACCAGTGGACCTCAGTGGGACCAGTAGACCTCAGTGGGACCAGTGGACCCCAGTGGGACCAGTGGACCCCAGTGGGACCAGTAGACCTCAGTGGGACCAGTGGACCCCAGTGGGACCAGTGGACCTCAGTGGGACCAGTAGACCTCAGTGGGACCAGTGGACCCCAGTGGGACCAGTGGACCTCAGTGGGACCAGTGGACCTCAGTGGGACCAGTGGACCCCAGTGGGACCAGTGGACCTCAGTGGGACCAGTGGACCTCAGTGGGACCAGTGGACCTCAGTGGGACCAGTGGACCTCAGTGGGACCAGTGGACCTCAGTGGGACCAGTGGACCTCAGTGGGACCAGTAGACCCCAGTGGGACCAGTGGACCTCAGTGGGACCAGTGGACCCCAGTGGGACCAGTAGACCTCAGTGGGACCAGTGGACCCCAGTGGGACCAGAACCTCGTCCTAATGAGGCAAAGTGTAATTTCTGTGGTTTGGTCGAGGGTCAGATGTGAAGTGAGGTCAGGTTGAGGTCAGGGTTGAGGTTAGAGAGGAGGTTTGGGGAAGGATTTAAATAAATGAGATAGAAAAAGGAAAGCTGCGTCTGCGTGTGTGCATATATGTGTGTGTCAATGTGTGTGTGTGTGTGTGTGTGTTATCCGGACTTATTTAAAGAACAGTCCCTGCCCTTTCTTCTTCTCTTTGTCATTTTACAGATTCAATAAAGAAGCTGTGAGGTTTCTTTTTCTTTTGTGATTTCATTGTTTTCTCATAAAAGAGGACGATGGTGTGATTCCCGCGGTGAAGCAGAAACTGAGAATGTGTTTCTGCTGTGACTCTTAAAATAGAAAGGAAACGAGTTTTGTGTTCACACTTTGAGACCGATCGATGCAGATAAAACAGTAACAGCTTATTATTCTGTCAATTATTAATACATTTAGGACAGAGATGGAGCTGAGGTGATTGTAGTTATTGCAGTTTCTCCATGTGAGAGAAATGACAAGTTTAATTTTCAACTATGAAATCTCTCATATAGTTCCCAATGCTTGTCTTTATATTTTTCAAAGATCTCTAATGTTTTTTATTTTTTATTTCATGTATCTATTTGCCTCAGAGAAAAAGATTTTAGTGAAGGTTTTCCAAAAAGACATGTTTACAGCGTTGTGTGATTAAATGGCCGAAATACTAAAACTTATAATATATTATTCAAACATTAGAATGAGAAATATTTTCTTTACATTTAAATGACATGTCTTGATGCACCAGTGCAACCAACGTACACACAAGACAATTATCATGTGACTTAAATGACATTTTGCTTAATTTAATTTAGCAATCTAACTTCACTCACAGACTGAAAATGTAAAAAGTTGAATTTCCCTGCAGTTAAAAGAACAAAACTGTAAAGAAGTGCAAAAACCTTCTCTTTTATTCCTGCTCTTAATCACAAAGACACGTCCACATAAATCACGAGTGTTTGTGCTGCCACACCTCGAGCAGACGTTCGGTGTTTTATTACCGAGCTGCATCGCTTCTGTCCTCGTTATAAACCATCACCTCAACTCCACCGAGGTTTGAACACGTTTGAATTCGATGAAGCAAAGTGTGAAGCAGAGAATTCTGTGTGTGCTCATTAATTCTTCATGTTTTCGTTATAGGAGATATAGTGGAAATATGAGAAAACTTTTAGACAAAGACAAAGAGCAAGAAAACCCGAAAGAAACTATCATTTATTTTTATACGTGATGACTGTGATTTATGCATCTACAGAAGTTATACTGTCTGGTTACAAATAGATCTCACATGATGAAGTGCAGAGGAGGTAAAACCACACACAGTCTTTACTGGAGTAGAAGTACAGATACGTGAAGTTACTTCTTATGTAGAAGTATAAAAGTACAGGCTCTGAAATGACCTTGAAGTATAAAACTGTATATCTGTGTAGAGCAAAGTTTAACAACTATTTAACGTAAACCAGACGTGATCTGACTTCATATATATGAACGAACAATAAACTAAAAACAGGGTTTAAGCAAGAAAATACTCTTGATCAAGAATCTTATTTATGCCGTGTTACTGTCAGAAGAAGAAATTACAGATATTTGTGTTAAATTAAGTAAAATACTGTCATATACTGCAGTAAAGTTCAGATACCTGAAGTTACTTCTTATGTAGAAGTATAAAAGTACAAGCTCTGAAATGACCTTGAAGTAAAAACTGTAAACAACTATTAAACCACTCTGACTTCACATATATGAAAGAACAATAAACTAAAAACAGAGTTATAGCAAGAAAATACTATTGATCGGGAACCTTATTTATGCCTTGTTACTGTCAGGAGTAGAAATTACAGATATTTGTGTTAAAATTTAGTAAAATACTGTCATATACTGCAGTAAAGTACAGATACCTGAAGTTACTTCTCCTGTAGAAGTATAAAAGTACAGGCTCTGAAATGACCTTGAGGTAAAAACTGTATAACTGTGTAGAGCAAAGTTTAACAACTATTTAACATAAACCAGACGTGATCTGACTTCACATATATGAACGAACAATAAACTAAAAACAGGGTTAAAGCAATAAAAAACTCTTGATCAGGAATCGTATTCATGCTGTGTTACTGTCAGGAGAAGAAATTACAGATATTTGTGTTAAATTAGGTAAAATACTGTCATATACTGCAGTAAATCACAGATACCTGAAGTTACTTCTTATGTAGAAGTATAAAAGTACAGGCTCTGAAATGACCTTGAAGTATAAACTGTATATCTGTGTAGAGCAAAGTTCAACAACTATTTAACGTAAAGCAGACGTGATCTGACTTCACATATATGACTGAACAATAAACTAAGAACAGGGTTAAAGCAAGAAAATATTCTTGATCAGGAATCGTATTTATGCCGTGTTACTGTCAGGAGTAGAAATTACAGATATATGTGTTAAATTTAATGCGTAAAAGTAAAAATACTGTCATATACTGCAGTAAAGTACAGATACTTGAAGGTACTTTTCTATGTAGAAGTATAAACGTACAGGCCCTGAAATGACCTTGAAGTAAAAACTGTATATCTGTGCAGAGCAAACTGAGTTTAACAACTATTAATCCACTCTGACATCACATATATGAAAGAACAATTAACTAAAAACAGAGTAATAGCAAGAAAATACTATTGATCAGGAATCTTATTTATGCCTTGTTACTGTCAGGAGTAGAAATTACAGATAGTTGTGTTAAAATTTAGTAAAATACTGTCATATACTGCAGTAAAGTACAGATACCTGAAGTTACTTCTCCTGTAGAAGTATAAAAGTACAGGCTCTGAAATGACCTTGAAGTAAAAACTGTATATCTGTGTAGAGCAAAGTGAGTTTAACAACTATTAAACCACTTTGACTTCACATATATGAAAAGATTAATAATCTAAAAACAGTGTTAAAGCAAGAGAATATTTTTGAGCGTGGTTATTAGTCCAGGAGGAAATGTTAACATTAAGTTTTATTTATTTATTTAAGAGATGTTGTTGACGAGAAACAAAGTGCAGACACCTGACGTGTGTTTCCTTCCGCCTGTGTGTTCATGAACAGATCTCCATCCACTCTGAGTTGTGGTGGTGTTGTGTTACCTCTGCTGACAAACCAACAATAGAAATGACAAACAGTGGATAACTAGTCGAGTCCCCCCCCCCCCGTCCCTGTTTCTCTACACGTCTGCCTTCTTCTCCTCCGTCTCCTCCTGACACGCTTCCCTTCCTCCGCTGTAACTTTCCCTTCTCCACCTCCACCGTGTCCTCCTCCTCCCAGCTGTTTCCTCTGATTTATCTGCCGCCGCCGTGTGACAGATGGCGAGCGGCCATGCCAGTGTTCACCAGTTCAATAACTCCAGCCCCTGCGTGTGGGGGGGGGCATCTGCTTTGCAAATCCTCCTGGTTTCACCGTCACCTTCTGTCTGTCGGCGCTCACCTGGAGAGATTTAACATTTCCTTAATCTAAGATGTACGCCTCTCGGTCTTCTTACTTATCTGTCTGCTCTCCTTTTTCTGGTTTCACTTCTCTGCTTCTCCCCCGGCTGCACAAAGAGAATTCATGTCTGTCAGGGAGACACTCGGCCGAAGGTCTGAGCTCCACAACTTCAGCAGCCGTCTCCTGGGGGGGGGGGGGTAGAGGGAAGTGCAACTTTAATGAGGAATCTTTTTTACACCAAATTGCTCGTTTTCACTCAAACCCGAAGTCCTGCTGCACCGAGGGGAATATCCTCCTCATCTTCCTCCTCGTCTTCCTCGTCTTCCTCCTCCTCCTCCTCCTCCTCCTCCTCCTCCTCCTCCTCCTCCTCCTCCTCCTCCTCCTCATCTTCATCCTCGTCTTCCTCCTCCTCCTCCTCCTCCTCCTCCTCTCCTCCTCCTCCTCCTCCTCCTCCTCCTCCTCCTCATCTTCATCCTCGTCTTCCTCCTCCTCCTCCTCCTCCTCCTCTCCTCATCTTCATCCTCTCCTCCTCATCCTCCTCTTCCTCATCTTCCTCCTCATCCTCCTCCTCCTCCTCCTCATCTTCATCCTCCTCCTCCTCCTCCTCCTCCTCCTCCTCCTCCTCCTCCTCCTCCTCCTCCTCCTCCTCCTCCTCCTCCTCCTCTTCCTCCTCGTCTTCCTCCTCGTCCTCCTCCTTCTCCTTCTCCTTCTCCTTCTCCTTCTCCTTTCCTCCTCTTCCTCCTCCTCCTCCTCCTCCTCGTCTTCCTCCTCGTCCTCCTCCTTCTCCTTCTCCTTCTCCTTCTCCTTCTCCTTCTCCTTCTCCTTTTCCTCTCTCCTCCTCCTCCTCCGTCTTCCT